>NW_027440170.1:0-256945 GCF_031893055.1 Leptodactylus fuscus | reverse complement strand
TATCATGTCGGAGTTTGATTTTCCCCATAGGGTTTCATTGATCGTGTATTCTTGAGTGTAGCTCTGGCTGAGAAGGTCGCAGCCATGGGAAAGTTGACAGTTAAGCCTATCTAGTGACAGCCCATCATAGGCTAGCTGGGTGATCTTGCAACTTGTATCATGCCGGAGTTGGATTTTCCCCATAGAGTTTCATTGATCGTTTACTCGGCAACTTCTATCAAGCAGGAGTTTAATTTTCCCCATAGCGCTTCATTGATCGTGTACTCTTGAGTGTAGCTCGGGCTGAGAACGACGCAGCCATGGGAAAGTTGACAGTTAAGCATATCTAGTGACAGCCCATCATAGGCTAGCTGGGTGATCTTGCAACTTGTATCATGTCGGAGTTTGATTTTCCCCATAGGGTTTCATTGATCGTGTATTCTTGAGTGTAGCTCTGGCTGAGAAGGTCGCAGCCATGGGAAAGTTGACAGTTAAGCCTATCTAGTGACAGCCCATCATAGGCTAGCTGGGTGATCTTGCAACTTGTATCATGCCGGAGTTGGATTTTCCCCCTAGGGTTTCATTGATCGTTTACTCGGCAACTTCTATCAAGCAGGAGTTTAATTTTCCCCGTAGCGCTTCATTGATCGTGTACTCTTGAGTGTAGCTCGGGCTGAGAACGACGCAGCCATGGGAAAGTTGACAGTTAAGCCTATCTAATGACAGCCCATCATAGGCTAGCTGGGTGATCTTGCAACTTGTATCATGTCGGAGTTTGATTTTCCCCATAGGGTTTCATTGATCGTGTATTCTTGAGTGTAGCTCTGGCTGAGAAGGTCGCAGCCATGGGAAAGTTGACAGTTAAGCCTATCTAGTGACAGCCCATCATAGGCTAGCTGGGTGATCTTGCAACTTGTATCATGTCGGAGTTTGATTTTCCCCATAGGGTTTCATTGATCGTGTATTCTTGAGTGTAGCTCTGGCTGAGAAGGTCGCAGCCATGGGAAAGTTGACAGTTAAGCCTATCTAGTGACAGCCCATCATAGGCTAGCTGGGTGATCTTGCAACTTGTATCATGTCGGAGTTTGATTTTCCCCATAGGGTTTCATTGATCGTGTATTCTTGAGTGTAGCTCTGGCTGAGAAGGTCCCAGCCATGGGAAAGTTGACAGTTAAGCCTATCTAGTGACAGCCCATCATAGGCTAGCTGGGTGATCTTGCAACTTGTATCATGCCGGAGTTGGATTTTCCCCATAGAGTTTCATTGATCGTTTACTCGGCAACTTCTATCAAGCAGGAGTTTAATTTTCTCCATAGCGCTTCATTGATCGTGTACTCTTGAGTGTAGCTCGGGCTGAGAACGACGCAGCCATGGGAAAGTTGACAGTTAAGCCTATCTAGTGACAGCCCATCATAGGCTAGCTGGGTGATCTTGCAACTTGTATCATGTCGGAGTTTGATTTTCCCCATAGGGTTTCATTGATCGTGTATTCTTGAGTGTAGCTCTGGCTGAGAAGGTCGCAGCCATGGGAAAGTTGACAGTTAAGCCTATCTAGTGACAGCCCATCATAGGCTAGCTGGGTGATCTTGCAACTTGTATCATGCCGGAGTTGAAATTTCCCCATAGAGTTTCATTGATCGTTTACTCGGCAACTTCTATCAAGCAGGAGTTTAATTTTCCCCATAGCGCTTCATTGATCGTGTACTCTTGAGTGTAGCTCGGGCTGAGAACGACGCAGCCATGGGAAAGTTGACAGTTAAGCCTATCTAGTGACAGCCCATCATAGGCTAGCTGGGTGATCTTGCAACTTGTATCATGTCGGAGTTTGATTTTCCCCATAGGGTTTCATTGATCGTGTATTCTTCAGTGTAGCTCTGGCTGAGAAGGTCGCAGCCATGGGAAAGTTGACAGTTAAGCCTATCTAGTGACAGCCCATCATAGGCTAGCTGGGTGATCTTGCAACTTGTATCATGTCGGAGTTTGATTTTCCCCATAGGGTTTCATTGATCGTGTATTCTTGAGTGTAGCTCTGGCTGAGAAGGTCGCAGCCATGGGAAAGTTGACAGTTAAGCCTATCTAGTGACAGCCCATCATAGGCTAGCTGGGTGATCTTGCAACTTGTATCATGCCGGAGTTGGATTTTCCCCATAGAGTTTCATTGATCGTTTACTCGGCAACTTCTATCAAGCAGGAGTTTAATTTTCCCCATAGCGCTTCATTGATCGTGTACTCTTGAGTGTAGCTCGGGCTGAGAACGACGCAGCCATGGGAAAGTTGACAGTTAAGCCTATCTAGTGACAGCCCATCATAGGCTAGCTGGGTGATCTTGCAACTTGTATCATGTCGGAGTTTGATTTTCCCCATAGGGTTTCATTGATCGTGTATTCTTGAGTGTAGCTCTGGCTGAGAAGGTCCCAGCCATGGGAAAGTTGACAGTTAAGCCTATCTAGTGACAGCCCATCATAGGCTAGCTGGGTGATCTTGCAACTTGTATCATGCCGGAGTTGGATTTTCCCCATAGAGTTTCATTGATCGTTTACTCGGCAACTTCTATCAAGCAGGAGTTTAATTTTCCCCATAGCGCTTCATTGATCGTGTACTCTTGAGTGTAGCTCGGGCTGAGAACGACGCAGCCATGGGAAAGTTGACAGTTAAGCCTATCTAGTGACAGCCCATCATAGGCTAGCTGGGTGATCTTGCAACTTGTATCATGTCGGAGTTTGATTTTCCCCATAGGGTTTCATTGATCGTGTATTCTTGAGTGTAGCTCTGGCTGAGAAGGTCGCAGCCATGGGAAAGTTGACAGTTAAGCCTATCTAGTGACAGCCCATCATAGGCTAGCTGGGTGATCTTGCAACTTGTATCATGCCGGAGTTGGATTTTCCCCATAGAGTTTCATTGATCGTTTACTCGGCAACTTTTATCAAGCAGGAGTTTTATTTTCCCCATAGCGCTTCATTGATCGTGTACTCTTGAGTGTAGCTCGGGCTGAGAACGACGCAGCCATGGGAAAGTTGACAGTTAAGCCTATCTAGTGACAGCCCATCATAGGCTAGCTGGGTGATCTTGCAACTTGTATCATGTCGGAGTTTGATTTTCCCCATAGGGTTTCATTGATCGTGTATTCTTGAGTGTAGCTCTGGCTGAGAAGGTCCCAGCCATGGGAAAGTTTACAGTTAAGCCTATCTAGTGACAGCCCATCATAGGCTAGCTGGGTGATCTTGCAACTTGTATCATGCCGGAGTTGGATTTTCCCCATAGAGTTTCATTGATCGTTTACTCGGCAACTTCTATCAAGCAGGAGTTTAATTTTCCCCATAGCGCTTCATTGATCGTGTACTCTTGAGTGTAGCTCGGGCTGAGAACGACGCAGCCATGGGAAAGTTGACAGTTAAGCCTATCTAGTGACAGCCCATCATAGGCTAGCTGGGTGATCTTGCAACTTGTATCATGTCGGAGTTTGATTTTCCCCATAGGGTTTCATTGATCGTGTATTCTTGAGTGTAGCTCTGGCTGAGAAGGTCGCAGCCATGGGAAAGTTGACAGTTAAGCCTATCTAGTGACAGCCCATCATAGGCTAGCTGGGTGATCTTGCAACTTGTGTCATGTCGGAGTTTGATTTTCCCCATAGGGTTTCACTGATCGTGTATTCTTGCGTGTAGCTCTGGCTGAGAAGGTCGCAGCCATGGGAAAGTTGACAGTTAAGCCTATCTAGTGACAGCCCATCATAGGCTAGCTGGGTGATCTTGCAACTTGTATCATGCCGGAGTTGGATTTTCCCCATAGAGTTTCATTGATCGTTTACTCGGCAACTTCTATCAAGCAGGAGTTTAATTTTCCCCATAGCGCTTCATTGATCGTGTACTCTTGAGTGTAGCTCGGGCTGAGAACGACGCAGCCATGGGAAAGTTGACAGTTAAGCCTATCTAGTGACAGCCCATCATAGGCTAGCTGGGTGATCTTGCAACTTGTATCATGTCGGAGTTTGATTTTCCCCATAGGGTTTCATTGATGGTGTATTCTTGAGTGTAGCTCTGGCTGAGAAGGTCCCAGCCATGGGAAAGTTGACAGTTAAGCCTATCTAGTGACAGCCCATCATAGGCTAGCTGGGTGATCTTGCAACTTGTATCATGCCGGAGTTGGATTTTCCCCATAGAGTTTCATTGATCGTTTACTCGGCAACTTCTATCAAGCAGGAGTTTAATTTTCCCCATAGCGCTTCATTGATCGTGTACTCTTGAGTGTAGCTCGGGCTGAGAACGACGCAGCCATGGGAAAGTTGACAGTTAAGCCTATCTAGTGACAGCCCATCATAGGCTAGCTGGGTGATCTTGCAACTTGTATCATGTCGGAGTTTGATTTTCCCCATAGGGTTTCATTGATCGTGTATTCTTGAGTGTAGCTCTGGCTGAGAAGGTCGCAGCCATGGGAAAGTTGACAGTTAAGCCTATCTAGTGACAGCCCATCATAGGCTAGCTGGGTGATCTTGCAACTTGTATCATGTCGGAGTTTGATTTTCCCCATAGGGTTTCATTGATCGTGTATTCTTGAGTGTAGCTCTGGCTGAGAAGGTCGCAGCCATGGGAAAGTTGACAGTTAAGCCTATCTAGTGACAGCCCATCATAGGCTAGCTGGGTGATCTTGCAACTTGTATCATGCCGGAGTTGGATTTTCCCCATAGAGTTTCATTGATCGTTTACTCGGCAACTTCTATCAAGCAGGAGTTTAATTTTCCCCATAGCGCTTCATTGATCGTGTACTCTTGAGTGTAGCTCGGGCTGAGAACGACGCAGCCATGGGAAAGTTGACAGTTAAGCATATCTAGTGACAGCCCATCATAGGCTAGCTGGGTGATCTTGCAACTTGTATCATGTCGGAGTTTGATTTTCCCCATAGGGTTTCATTGATCGTGTATTCTTGAGTGTAGCTCTGGCTGAGAAGGTCGCAGCCATGGGAAAGTTGACAGTTAAGCCTATCTAGTGACAGCCCATCATAGGCTAGCTGGGTGATCTTGCAACTTGTATCATGCCGGAGTTGGATTTTCCCCATAGGGTTTCATTGATCGTTTACTCGGCAACTTCTATCAAGCAGGAGTTTAATTTTCCCCGTAGCGCTTCATTGATCGTGTACTCTTGAGTGTAGCTCGGGCTGAGAACGACGCAGCCATGGGAAAGTTGACAGTTAAGCCTATCTAGTGACAGCCCATCATAGGCTAGCTGGGTGATCTTGCAACTTGTATCATGTCGGAGTTTGATTTTCCCCATAGGGTTTCATTGATCGTGTATTCTTGAGTGTAGCTCTGGCTGAGAAGGTCGCAGCCATGGGAAAGTTGACAGTTAAGCCTATCTAGTGACAGCCCATCATAGGCTAGCTGGGTGATCTTGCAACTTGTATCATGTCGGAGTTTGATTTTCCCCATAGGGTTTCATTGATCGTGTATTCTTGAGTGTAGCTCTGGCTGAGAAGGTCGCAGCCATGGGAAAGTTGACAGTTAAGCCTATCTAGTGACAGCCCATCATAGGCTAGCTGGGTGATCTTGCAACTTGTATCATGTCGGAGTTTGATTTTCCCCATAGGGTTTCATTGATCGTGTATTCTTGAGTGTAGCTCTGGCTGAGAAGGTCCCAGCCATGGGAAAGTTGACAGTTAAGCCTATCTAGTGACAGCCCATCATAGGCTAGCTGGGTGATCTTGCAACTTGTATCATGCCGGAGTTGGATTTTCCCCATAGAGTTTCATTGATCGTTTACTCGGCAACTTCTATCAAGCAGGAGTTTAATTTTCCCCATAGCGCTTCATTGATCGTGTACTCTTGAGTGTAGCTCGGGCTGAGAACGACGCAGCCATGGGAAAGTTGACAGTTAAGCCTATCTAGTGACAGCCCATCATAGGCTAGCTGGGTGATCTTGCAACTTGTATCATGTCGGAGTTTGATTTTCCCCATAGGGTTTCATTGATCGTGTATTCTTGAGTGTAGCTCTGGCTGAGAAGGTCGCAGCCATGGGAAAGTTGACAGTTAAGCCTATCTAGTGACAGCCCATCATAGGCTAGCTGGGTGATCTTGCAACTTGTATCATGCCGGAGTTGGATTTTCCCCATAGAGTTTCATTGATCGTTTACTCGGCAACTTTTATCAAGCAGGAGTTTTATTTTCCCCATAGCGCTTCATTGATCGTGTACTCTTGAGTGTAGCTCGGGCTGAGAACGACGCAGCCATGGGAAAGTTGACAGTTAAGCCTATCTAGTGACAGCCCATCATAGGCTAGCTGGGTGATCTTGCAACTTGTATCATGTCGGAGTTTGATTTTCCCCATAGGGTTTCATTGATCGTGTATTCTTGAGTGTAGCTCTGGCTGAGAAGGTCCCAGCCATGGGAAAGTTTACAGTTAAGCCTATCTAGTGACAGCCCATCATAGGCTAGCTGGGTGATCTTGCAACTTGTATCATGCCGGAGTTGGATTTTCCCCATAGAGTTTCATTGATCGTTTACTCGGCAACTTCTATCAAGCAGGAGTTTAATTTTCCCCATAGCGCTTCATTGATCGTGTACTCTTGAGTGTAGCTCGGGCTGAGAACGACGCAGCCATGGGAAAGTTGACAGTTAAGCCTATCTAGTGACAGCCCATCATAGGCTAGCTGGGTGATCTTGCAACTTGTATCATGTCGGAGTTTGATTTTCCCCATAGGGTTTCATTGATCGTGTATTCTTGAGTGTAGCTCTGGCTGAGAAGGTCGCAGCCATGGGAAAGTTGACAGTTAAGCCTATCTAGTGACAGCCCATCATAGGCTAGCTGGGTGATCTTGCAACTTGTGTCATGTCGGAGTTTGATTTTCCCCATAGGGTTTCACTGATCGTGTATTCTTGCGTGTAGCTCTGGCTGAGAAGGTCGCAGCCATGGGAAAGTTGACAGTTAAGCCTATCTAGTGACAGCCCATCATAGGCTAGCTGGGTGATCTTGCAACTTGTATCATGCCGGAGTTGGATTTTCCCCATAGAGTTTCATTGATCGTTTACTCGGCAACTTCTATCAAGCAGGAGTTTAATTTTCCCCATAGCGCTTCATTGATCGTGTACTCTTGAGTGTAGCTCGGGCTGAGAACGACGCAGCCATGGGAAAGTTGACAGTTAAGCCTATCTAGTGACAGCCCATCATAGGCTAGCTGGGTGATCTTGCAACTTGTATCATGTCGGAGTTTGATTTTCCCCATAGGGTTTCATTGATGGTGTATTCTTGAGTGTAGCTCTGGCTGAGAAGGTCCCAGCCATGGGAAAGTTGACAGTTAAGCCTATCTAGTGACAGCCCATCATAGGCTAGCTGGGTGATCTTGCAACTTGTATCATGCCGGAGTTGGATTTTCCCCATAGAGTTTCATTGATCGTTTACTCGGCAACTTCTATCAAGCAGGAGTTTAATTTTCCCCATAGCGCTTCATTGATCGTGTACTCTTGAGTGTAGCTCGGGCTGAGAACGACGCAGCCATGGGAAAGTTGACAGTTAAGCCTATCTAGTGACAGCCCATCATAGGCTAGCTGGGTGATCTTGCAACTTGTATCATGTCGGAGTTTGATTTTCCCCATAGGGTTTCATTGATCGTGTATTCTTGAGTGTAGCTCTGGCTGAGAAGGTCGCAGCCATGGGAAAGTTGACAGTTAAGCCTATCTAGTGACAGCCCATCATAGGCTAGCTGGGTGATCTTGCAACTTGTATCATGTCGGAGTTTGATTTTCCCCATAGGGTTTCATTGATCGTGTATTCTTGAGTGTAGCTCTGGCTGAGAAGGTCGCAGCCATGGGAAAGTTGACAGTTAAGCCTATCTAGTGACAGCCCATCATAGGCTAGCTGGGTGATCTTGCAACTTGTATCATGCCGGAGTTGGATTTTCCCCATAGAGTTTCATTGATCGTTTACTCGGCAACTTCTATCAAGCAGGAGTTTAATTTTCCCCATAGCGCTTCATTGATCGTGTACTCTTGAGTGTAGCTCGGGCTGAGAACGACGCAGCCATGGGAAAGTTGACAGTTAAGCATATCTAGTGACAGCCCATCATAGGCTAGCTGGGTGATCTTGCAACTTGTATCATGTCGGAGTTTGATTTTCCCCATAGGGTTTCATTGATCGTGTATTCTTGAGTGTAGCTCTGGCTGAGAAGGTCGCAGCCATGGGAAAGTTGACAGTTAAGCCTATCTAGTGACAGCCCATCATAGGCTAGCTGGGTGATCTTGCAACTTGTATCATGCCGGAGTTGGATTTTCCCCATAGGGTTTCATTGATCGTTTACTCGGCAACTTCTATCAAGCAGGAGTTTAATTTTCCCCGTAGCGCTTCATTGATCGTGTACTCTTGAGTGTAGCTCGGGCTGAGAACGACGCAGCCATGGGAAAGTTGACAGTTAAGCCTATCTAGTGACAGCCCATCATAGGCTAGCTGGGTGATCTTGCAACTTGTATCATGTCGGAGTTTGATTTTCCCCATAGGGTTTCATTGATCGTGTATTCTTGAGTGTAGCTCTGGCTGAGAAGGTCGCAGCCATGGGAAAGTTGACAGTTAAGCCTATCTAGTGACAGCCCATCATAGGCTAGCTGGGTGATCTTGCAACTTGTATCATGTCGGAGTTTGATTTTCCCCATAGGGTTTCATTGATCGTGTATTCTTGAGTGTAGCTCTGGCTGAGAAGGTCGCAGCCATGGGAAAGTTGACAGTTAAGCCTATCTAGTGACAGCCCATCATAGGCTAGCTGGGTGATCTTGCAACTTGTATCATGTCGGAGTTTGATTTTCCCCATAGGGTTTCATTGATCGTGTATTCTTGAGTGTAGCTCTGGCTGAGAAGGTCCCAGCCATGGGAAAGTTGACAGTTAAGCCTATCTAGTGACAGCCCATCATAGGCTAGCTGGGTGATCTTGCAACTTGTATCATGCCGGAGTTGGATTTTCCCCATAGAGTTTCATTGATCGTTTACTCGGCAACTTCTATCAAGCAGGAGTTTAATTTTCCCCATAGCGCTTCATTGATCGTGTACTCTTGAGTGTAGCTCGGGCTGAGAACGACGCAGCCATGGGAAAGTTGACAGTTAAGCCTATCTAGTGACAGCCCATCATAGGCTAGCTGGGTGATCTTGCAACTTGTATCATGTCGGAGTTTGATTTTCCCCATAGGGTTTCATTGATCGTGTATTCTTCAGTGTAGCTCTGGCTGAGAAGGTCGCAGCCATGGGAAAGTTGACAGTTAAGCCTATCTAGTGACAGCCCATCATAGGCTAGCTGGGTGATCTTGCAACTTGTATCATGCCGGAGTTGAAATTTCCCCATAGAGTTTCATTGATCGTTTACTCGGCAACTTCTATCAAGCAGGAGTTTAATTTTCCCCATAGCGCTTCATTGATCGTGTACTCTTGAGTGTAGCTCGGGCTGAGAACGACGCAGCCATGGGAAAGTTGACAGTTAAGCCTATCTAGTGACAGCCCATCATAGGCTAGCTGGGTGATCTTGCAACTTGTATCATGTCGGAGTTTGATTTTCCCCATAGGGTTTCATTGATCGTGTATTCTTGAGTGTAGCTCTGGCTGAGAAGGTCGCAGCCATGGGAAAGTTGACAGTTAAGCCTATCTAGTGACAGCCCATCATAGGCTAGCTGGGTGATCTTGCAACTTGTATCATGTCGGAGTTTGATTTTCCCCATAGGGTTTCATTGATCGTGTATTCTTGAGTGTAGCTCTGGCTGAGAAGGTCGCAGCCATGGGAAAGTTGACAGTTAAGCCTATCTAGTGACAGCCCATCATAGGCTAGCTGGGTGATCTTGCAACTTGTATCATGCCGGAGTTGGATTTTCCCCATAGAGTTTCATTGATCGTTTACTCGGCAACTTCTATCAAGCAGGAGTTTAATTTTCCCCATAGCGCTTCATTGATCGTGTACTCTTGAGTGTAGCTCGGGCTGAGAACGACGCAGCCATGGGAAAGTTGACAGTTAAGCCTATCTAGTGACAGCCCATCATAGGCTAGCTGGGTGATCTTGCAACTTGTATCATGTCGGAGTTTGATTTTCCCCATAGGGTTTCATTGATCGTGTATTCTTGAGTGTAGCTCTGGCTGAGAAGGTCCCAGCCATGGGAAAGTTGACAGTTAAGCCTATCTAGTGACAGCCCATCATAGGCTAGCTGGGTGATCTTGCAACTTGTATCATGCCGGAGTTGGATTTTCCCCATAGAGTTTCATTGATCGTTTACTCGGCAACTTCTATCAAGCAGGAGTTTAATTTTCCCCATAGCGCTTCATTGATCGTGTACTCTTGAGTGTAGCTCGGGCTGAGAACGACGCAGCCATGGGAAAGTTGACAGTTAAGCCTATCTAGTGACAGCCCATCATAGGCTAGCTGGGTGATCTTGCAACTTGTATCATGTCGGAGTTTGATTTTCCCCATAGGGTTTCATTGATCGTGTATTCTTGAGTGTAGCTCTGGCTGAGAAGGTCGCAGCCATGGGAAAGTTGACAGTTAAGCCTATCTAGTGACAGCCCATCATAGGCTAGCTGGGTGATCTTGCAACTTGTATCATGTCGGAGTTTGATTTTCCCCATAGGGTTTCATTGATCGTGTATTCTTGAGTGTAGCTCTGGCTGAGAAGGTCGCAGCCATGGGAAAGTTGACAGTTAAGCCTATCTAGTGACAGCCCATCATAGGCTAGCTGGGTGATCTTGCAACTTGTATCATGCCGGAGTTGGATTTTCCCCATAGAGTTTCATTGATCGTTTACTCGGCAACTTCTATCAAGCAGGAGTTTAATTTTCCCCATAGCGCTTCATTGATCGTGTACTCTTGAGTGTAGCTCGGGCTGAGAACGACGCAGCCATGGGAAAGTTGACAGTTAAGCCTATCTAGTGACAGCCCATCATAGGCTAGCTGGGTGATCTTGCAACATGTATCATGTCGGAGTTTGATTTTCCCCATAGGGTTTCATTGATCGTGTATTCTTGAGTGTAGCTCTGGCTGAGAAGGTCGCAGCCATGGGAAAGTTGACAGTTAAGCCTATCTAGTGACAGCCCATCATAGGCTAGCTGGGTGATCTTGCAACTTGTATCATGTCGGAGTTTGATTTTCCCCATAGGGTTTCATTGATCGTGTATTCTTGAGTGTCGCTCTGGCTGAGAAGGTCCCAGCCATGGGAAAGTTGACAGTTAAGCCTATCTAGTGACAGCCCATCATAGGCTAGCTGGGTGATCTTGCAACTTGTATCATGCCGGAGTTGGATTTTCCCCATAGAGTTTCATTGATCGTTTACTCGGCAACTTCTATCAAGCAGGAGTTTAATTTTCCCCATAGCGCTTCAGGCTGAGAACGACGCAGCCATGGGAAAGTTGACAGTTAAGCCTATCTAGTGACAGCCCATCATAGGCTAGCTGGGTGATCTTGCAACTTGTATCATGTCGGAGTTTGATTTTCCCCATAGGGTTTCATTGATCGTGTATTCTTCAGTGTAGCTCTGGCTGAGAAGGTCGCAGCCATGGGAAAGTTGACAGTTAAGCCTATCTAGTGACAGCCCATCATAGGCTAGCTGGGTGATCTTGCAACTTGTATCATGTCGGAGTTTGATTTTCCCCAAAGGGTTTCATTGATCGTGTATTCTTGAGTGTAGCTCTGGCTGAGAAGGTCGCAGCCATGGGAAAGTTGACAGTTAAGCCTATCTAGTGACAGCCCATCATAGGCTAGCTGGGTGATCTTGCAACTTGTATCATGCCGGAGTTGGATTTTCCCCATAGAGTTTCATTGATCGTTTACTCGGCAACTTCTATCAAGCAGGAGTTTAATTTTCCCCATAGCGCTTCATTGATCGTGTACTCTTGAGTGTAGCTCGGGCTGAGAACGACGCAGCCATGGGAAAGTTGACAGTTAAGCCTATCTAGTGACAGCCCATCATAGGCTAGCTGGGTGATCTTGCAACTTGTATCATGTCGGAGTTTGATTTTCCCCATAGGGTTTCATTGATCGTGTATTCTTGAGTGTAGCTCTGGCTGAGAAGGTCCCAGCCATGGGAAAGTTGACAGTTAAGCCTATCTAGTGACAGCCCATCATAGGCTAGCTGGGTGATCTTGCAACTTGTATCATGCCGGAGTTGGATTTTCCCCATAGAGTTTCATTGATCGTTTACTCGGCAACTTCTATCAAGCAGGAGTTTAATTTTCCCCATAGCGCTTCATTGATCGTGTACTCTTGAGTGTAGCTCGGGCTGAGAACGACGCAGCCATGGGAAAGTTGACAGTTAAGCCTATCTAGTGACAGCCCATCATAGGCTAGCTGGGTGATCTTGCAACTTGTATCATGCCGGAGTTGGATTTTCCCCATAGAGTTTCATTGATCGTTTACTCGGCAACTTCTATCAAGCAGGAGTTTAATTTTCCCCATAGCGCTTCATTGATCGTGTACTCTTGAGTGTAGCTCGGGCTGAGAACGACGCAGCCATGGGAAAGTTGACAGTTAAGCCTATCTAGTGACAGCCCATCATAGGCTAGCTGGGTGATCTTGCAACTTGTATCATGTCGGAGTTTGATTTTCCCCATAGGGTTTCATTGATCGTGTATTCTTGAGTGTAGCTCTGGCTGAGAAGGTCGCAGCCATGGGAAAGTTGACAGTTAAGGCTATCTAGTGACAGCCCATCATAGGCTAGCTGGGTGATCTTGCAACTTGTATCATGTCGGAGTTTGATTTTCCCCATAGGGTTTCATTGATCGTGTATTCTTGAGTGTAGCTCTGGCTGAGAAGGTCGCAGCCATGGGAAAGTTGACAGTTAAGCCTATCTAGTGACAGCCCATCATAGGCTAGCTGGGTGATCTTGCAACTTGTATCATGCCGGAGTTGGATTTTCCCCATAGAGTTTCATTGATCGTTTACTCGGCAACTTCTATCAAGCAGGAGTTTAATTTTCCCCATAGCGCTTCATTGATCGTGTACTCTTGAGTGTAGCTCGGGCTGAGAACGACGCAGCCATGGGAAAGTTGACAGTTAAGCATATCTAGTGACAGCCCATCATAGGCTAGCTGGGTGATCTTGCAACTTGTATCATGTCGGAGTTTGATTTTCCCCATAGGGTTTCATTGATCGTGTATTCTTGAGTGTAGCTCTGGCTGAGAAGGTCGCAGCCATGGGAAAGTTGACAGTTAAGCCTATCTAGTGACAGCCCATCATAGGCTAGCTGGGTGATCTTGCAACTTGTATCATGCCGGAGTTGGATTTTCCCCCTAGGGTTTCATTGATCGTTTACTCGGCAACTTCTATCAAGCAGGAGTTTAATTTTCCCCGTAGCGCTTCATTGATCGTGTACTCTTGAGTGTAGCTCGGGCTGAGAACGACGCAGCCATGGGAAAGTTGACAGTTAAGCCTATCTAATGACAGCCCATCATAGGCTAGCTGGGTGATCTTGCAACTTGTATCATGTCGGAGTTTGATTTTCCCCATAGGGTTTCATTGATCGTGTATTCTTGAGTGTAGCTCTGGCTGAGAAGGTCGCAGCCATGGGAAAGTTGACAGTTAAGCCTATCTAGTGACAGCCCATCATAGGCTAGCTGGGTGATCTTGCAACTTGTATCATGTCGGAGTTTGATTTTCCCCATAGGGTTTCATTGATCGTGTATTCTTGAGTGTAGCTCTGGCTGAGAAGGTCGCAGCCATGGGAAAGTTGACAGTTAAGCCTATCTAGTGACAGCCCATCATAGGCTAGCTGGGTGATCTTGCAACTTGTATCATGTCGGAGTTTGATTTTCCCCATAGGGTTTCATTGATCGTGTATTCTTGAGTGTAGCTCTGGCTGAGAAGGTCCCAGCCATGGGAAAGTTGACAGTTAAGCCTATCTAGTGACAGCCCATCATAGGCTAGCTGGGTGATCTTGCAACTTGTATCATGCCGGAGTTGGATTTTCCCCATAGAGTTTCATTGATCGTTTACTCGGCAACTTCTATCAAGCAGGAGTTTAATTTTCTCCATAGCGCTTCATTGATCGTGTACTCTTGAGTGTAGCTCGGGCTGAGAACGACGCAGCCATGGGAAAGTTGACAGTTAAGCCTATCTAGTGACAGCCCATCATAGGCTAGCTGGGTGATCTTGCAACTTGTATCATGTCGGAGTTTGATTTTCCCCATAGGGTTTCATTGATCGTGTATTCTTGAGTGTAGCTCTGGCTGAGAAGGTCGCAGCCATGGGAAAGTTGACAGTTAAGCCTATCTAGTGACAGCCCATCATAGGCTAGCTGGGTGATCTTGCAACTTGTATCATGCCGGAGTTGAAATTTCCCCATAGAGTTTCATTGATCGTTTACTCGGCAACTTCTATCAAGCAGGAGTTTAATTTTCCCCATAGCGCTTCATTGATCGTGTACTCTTGAGTGTAGCTCGGGCTGAGAACGACGCAGCCATGGGAAAGTTGACAGTTAAGCCTATCTAGTGACAGCCCATCATAGGCTAGCTGGGTGATCTTGCAACTTGTATCATGTCGGAGTTTGATTTTCCCCATAGGGTTTCATTGATCGTGTATTCTTCAGTGTAGCTCTGGCTGAGAAGGTCGCAGCCATGGGAAAGTTGACAGTTAAGCCTATCTAGTGACAGCCCATCATAGGCTAGCTGGGTGATCTTGCAACTTGTATCATGTCGGAGTTTGATTTTCCCCATAGGGTTTCATTGATCGTGTATTCTTGAGTGTAGCTCTGGCTGAGAAGGTCGCAGCCATGGGAAAGTTGACAGTTAAGCCTATCTAGTGACAGCCCATCATAGGCTAGCTGGGTGATCTTGCAACTTGTATCATGCCGGAGTTGGATTTTCCCCATAGAGTTTCATTGATCGTTTACTCGGCAACTTCTATCAAGCAGGAGTTTAATTTTCCCCATAGCGCTTCATTGATCGTGTACTCTTGAGTGTAGCTCGGGCTGAGAACGACGCAGCCATGGGAAAGTTGACAGTTAAGCCTATCTAGTGACAGCCCATCATAGGCTAGCTGGGTGATCTTGCAACTTGTATCATGTCGGAGTTTGATTTTCCCCATAGGGTTTCATTGATCGTGTATTCTTGAGTGTAGCTCTGGCTGAGAAGGTCCCAGCCATGGGAAAGTTGACAGTTAAGCCTATCTAGTGACAGCCCATCATAGGCTAGCTGGGTGATCTTGCAACTTGTATCATGCCGGAGTTGGATTTTCCCCATAGAGTTTCATTGATCGTTTACTCGGCAACTTCTATCAAGCAGGAGTTTAATTTTCCCCATAGCGCTTCATTGATCGTGTACTCTTGAGTGTAGCTCGGGCTGAGAACGACGCAGCCATGGGAAAGTTGACAGTTAAGCCTATCTAGTGACAGCCCATCATAGGCTAGCTGGGTGATCTTGCAACTTGTATCATGTCGGAGTTTGATTTTCCCCATAGGGTTTCATTGATCGTGTATTCTTGAGTGTAGCTCTGGCTGAGAAGGTCGCAGCCATGGGAAAGTTGACAGTTAAGCCTATCTAGTGACAGCCCATCATAGGCTAGCTGGGTGATCTTGCAACTTGTATCATGCCGGAGTTGGATTTTCCCCATAGAGTTTCATTGATCGTTTACTCGGCAACTTTTATCAAGCAGGAGTTTTATTTTCCCCATAGCGCTTCATTGATCGTGTACTCTTGAGTGTAGCTCGGGCTGAGAACGACGCAGCCATGGGAAAGTTGACAGTTAAGCCTATCTAGTGACAGCCCATCATAGGCTAGCTGGGTGATCTTGCAACTTGTATCATGTCGGAGTTTGATTTTCCCCATAGGGTTTCATTGATCGTGTATTCTTGAGTGTAGCTCTGGCTGAGAAGGTCCCAGCCATGGGAAAGTTTACAGTTAAGCCTATCTAGTGACAGCCCATCATAGGCTAGCTGGGTGATCTTGCAACTTGTATCATGCCGGAGTTGGATTTTCCCCATAGAGTTTCATTGATCGTTTACTCGGCAACTTCTATCAAGCAGGAGTTTAATTTTCCCCATAGCGCTTCATTGATCGTGTACTCTTGAGTGTAGCTCGGGCTGAGAACGACGCAGCCATGGGAAAGTTGACAGTTAAGCCTATCTAGTGACAGCCCATCATAGGCTAGCTGGGTGATCTTGCAACTTGTATCATGTCGGAGTTTGATTTTCCCCATAGGGTTTCATTGATCGTGTATTCTTGAGTGTAGCTCTGGCTGAGAAGGTCGCAGCCATGGGAAAGTTGACAGTTAAGCCTATCTAGTGACAGCCCATCATAGGCTAGCTGGGTGATCTTGCAACTTGTATCATGCCGGAGTTGGATTTTCCCCATAGAGTTTCATTGATCGTTTACTCGGCAACTTCTATCAAGCAGGAGTTTAATTTTCCCCATAGCGCTTCATTGATCGTGTACTCTTGAGTGTAGCTCGGGCTGAGAACGACGCAGCCATGGGAAAGTTGACAGTTAAGCCTATCTAGTGACAGCCCATCATAGGCTAGCTGGGTGATCTTGCAACTTGTATCATGTCGGAGTTTGATTTTCCCCATAGGGTTTCATTGATCGTGTATTCTTGAGTGTAGCTCTGGCTGAGAAGGTCGCAGCCATGGGAAAGTTGACAGTTAAGCCTATCTAGTGACAGCCCATCATAGGCTAGCTGGGTGATCTTGCAACTTGTATCATGTCGGAGTTTGATTTTCCCCATAGGGTTTCATTGATCGTGTATTCTTGAGTGTAGCTCTGGCTGAGAAGGTCGCAGCCATGGGAAAGTTGACAGTTAAGCCTATCTAGTGACAGCCCATCATAGGCTAGCTGGGTGATCTTGCAACTTGTATCATGCCGGAGTTGGATTTTCCCCATAGAGTTTCATTGATCGTTTACTCGGCAACTTCTATCAAGCAGGAGTTTAATTTTCCCCATAGCGCTTCATTGATCGTGTACTCTTGAGTGTAGCTCGGGCTGAGAACGACGCAGCCATGGGAAAGTTGACAGTTAAGCATATCTAGTGACAGCCCATCATAGGCTAGCTGGGTGATCTTGCAACTTGTATCATGTCGGAGTTTGATTTTCCCCATAGGGTTTCATTGATCGTGTATTCTTGAGTGTAGCTCTGGCTGAGAAGGTCGCAGCCATGGGAAAGTTGACAGTTAAGCCTATCTAGTGACAGCCCATCATAGGCTAGCTGGGTGATCTTGCAACTTGTATCATGCCGGAGTTGGATTTTCCCCCTAGGGTTTCATTGATCGTTTACTCGGCAACTTCTATCAAGCAGGAGTTTAATTTTCCCCGTAGCGCTTCATTGATCGTGTACTCTTGAGTGTAGCTCGGGCTGAGAACGACGCAGCCATGGGAAAGTTGACAGTTAAGCCTATCTAATGACAGCCCATCATAGGCTAGCTGGGTGATCTTGCAACTTGTATCATGTCGGAGTTTGATTTTCCCCATAGGGTTTCATTGATCGTGTATTCTTGAGTGTAGCTCTGGCTGAGAAGGTCGCAGCCATGGGAAAGTTGACAGTTAAGCCTATCTAGTGACAGCCCATCATAGGCTAGCTGGGTGATCTTGCAACTTGTATCATGTCGGAGTTTGATTTTCCCCATAGGGTTTCATTGATCGTGTATTCTTGAGTGTAGCTCTGGCTGAGAAGGTCGCAGCCATGGGAAAGTTGACAGTTAAGCCTATCTAGTGACAGCCCATCATAGGCTAGCTGGGTGATCTTGCAACTTGTATCATGTCGGAGTTTGATTTTCCCCATAGGGTTTCATTGATCGTGTATTCTTGAGTGTAGCTCTGGCTGAGAAGGTCCCAGCCATGGGAAAGTTGACAGTTAAGCCTATCTAGTGACAGCCCATCATAGGCTAGCTGGGTGATCTTGCAACTTGTATCATGCCGGAGTTGGATTTTCCCCATAGAGTTTCATTGATCGTTTACTCGGCAACTTCTATCAAGCAGGAGTTTAATTTTCTCCATAGCGCTTCATTGATCGTGTACTCTTGAGTGTAGCTCGGGCTGAGAACGACGCAGCCATGGGAAAGTTGACAGTTAAGCCTATCTAGTGACAGCCCATCATAGGCTAGCTGGGTGATCTTGCAACTTGTATCATGTCGGAGTTTGATTTTCCCCATAGGGTTTCATTGATCGTGTATTCTTGAGTGTAGCTCTGGCTGAGAAGGTCGCAGCCATGGGAAAGTTGACAGTTAAGCCTATCTAGTGACAGCCCATCATAGGCTAGCTGGGTGATCTTGCAACTTGTATCATGCCGGAGTTGAAATTTCCCCATAGAGTTTCATTGATCGTTTACTCGGCAACTTCTATCAAGCAGGAGTTTAATTTTCCCCATAGCGCTTCATTGATCGTGTACTCTTGAGTGTAGCTCGGGCTGAGAACGACGCAGCCATGGGAAAGTTGACAGTTAAGCCTATCTAGTGACAGCCCATCATAGGCTAGCTGGGTGATCTTGCAACTTGTATCATGTCGGAGTTTGATTTTCCCCATAGGGTTTCATTGATCGTGTATTCTTCAGTGTAGCTCTGGCTGAGAAGGTCGCAGCCATGGGAAAGTTGACAGTTAAGCCTATCTAGTGACAGCCCATCATAGGCTAGCTGGGTGATCTTGCAACTTGTATCATGTCGGAGTTTGATTTTCCCCATAGGGTTTCATTGATCGTGTATTCTTGAGTGTAGCTCTGGCTGAGAAGGTCGCAGCCATGGGAAAGTTGACAGTTAAGCCTATCTAGTGACAGCCCATCATAGGCTAGCTGGGTGATCTTGCAACTTGTATCATGCCGGAGTTGGATTTTCCCCATAGAGTTTCATTGATCGTTTACTCGGCAACTTCTATCAAGCAGGAGTTTAATTTTCCCCATAGCGCTTCATTGATCGTGTACTCTTGAGTGTAGCTCGGGCTGAGAACGACGCAGCCATGGGAAAGTTGACAGTTAAGCCTATCTAGTGACAGCCCATCATAGGCTAGCTGGGTGATCTTGCAACTTGTATCATGTCGGAGTTTGATTTTCCCCATAGGGTTTCATTGATCGTGTATTCTTGAGTGTAGCTCTGGCTGAGAAGGTCCCAGCCATGGGAAAGTTGACAGTTAAGCCTATCTAGTGACAGCCCATCATAGGCTAGCTGGGTGATCTTGCAACTTGTATCATGCCGGAGTTGGATTTTCCCCATAGAGTTTCATTGATCGTTTACTCGGCAACTTCTATCAAGCAGGAGTTTAATTTTCCCCATAGCGCTTCATTGATCGTGTACTCTTGAGTGTAGCTCGGGCTGAGAACGACGCAGCCATGGGAAAGTTGACAGTTAAGCCTATCTAGTGACAGCCCATCATAGGCTAGCTGGGTGATCTTGCAACTTGTATCATGTCGGAGTTTGATTTTCCCCATAGGGTTTCATTGATCGTGTATTCTTGAGTGTAGCTCTGGCTGAGAAGGTCGCAGCCATGGGAAAGTTGACAGTTAAGCCTATCTAGTGACAGCCCATCATAGGCTAGCTGGGTGATCTTGCAACTTGTATCATGCCGGAGTTGGATTTTCCCCATAGAGTTTCATTGATCGTTTACTCGGCAACTTTTATCAAGCAGGAGTTTTATTTTCCCCATAGCGCTTCATTGATCGTGTACTCTTGAGTGTAGCTCGGGCTGAGAACGACGCAGCCATGGGAAAGTTGACAGTTAAGCCTATCTAGTGACAGCCCATCATAGGCTAGCTGGGTGATCTTGCAACTTGTATCATGTCGGAGTTTGATTTTCCCCATAGGGTTTCATTGATCGTGTATTCTTGAGTGTAGCTCTGGCTGAGAAGGTCCCAGCCATGGGAAAGTTTACAGTTAAGCCTATCTAGTGACAGCCCATCATAGGCTAGCTGGGTGATCTTGCAACTTGTATCATGCCGGAGTTGGATTTTCCCCATAGAGTTTCATTGATCGTTTACTCGGCAACTTCTATCAAGCAGGAGTTTAATTTTCCCCATAGCGCTTCATTGATCGTGTACTCTTGAGTGTAGCTCGGGCTGAGAACGACGCAGCCATGGGAAAGTTGACAGTTAAGCCTATCTAGTGACAGCCCATCATAGGCTAGCTGGGTGATCTTGCAACTTGTATCATGTCGGAGTTTGATTTTCCCCATAGGGTTTCATTGATCGTGTATTCTTGAGTGTAGCTCTGGCTGAGAAGGTCGCAGCCATGGGAAAGTTGACAGTTAAGCCTATCTAGTGACAGCCCATCATAGGCTAGCTGGGTGATCTTGCAACTTGTGTCATGTCGGAGTTTGATTTTCCCCATAGGGTTTCACTGATCGTGTATTCTTGCGTGTAGCTCTGGCTGAGAAGGTCGCAGCCATGGGAAAGTTGACAGTTAAGCCTATCTAGTGACAGCCCATCATAGGCTAGCTGGGTGATCTTGCAACTTGTATCATGCCGGAGTTGGATTTTCCCCATAGAGTTTCATTGATCGTTTACTCGGCAACTTCTATCAAGCAGGAGTTTAATTTTCCCCATAGCGCTTCATTGATCGTGTACTCTTGAGTGTAGCTCGGGCTGAGAACGACGCAGCCATGGGAAAGTTGACAGTTAAGCCTATCTAGTGACAGCCCATCATAGGCTAGCTGGGTGATCTTGCAACTTGTATCATGTCGGAGTTTGATTTTCCCCATAGGGTTTCATTGATGGTGTATTCTTGAGTGTAGCTCTGGCTGAGAAGGTCCCAGCCATGGGAAAGTTGACAGTTAAGCCTATCTAGTGACAGCCCATCATAGGCTAGCTGGGTGATCTTGCAACTTGTATCATGCCGGAGTTGGATTTTCCCCATAGAGTTTCATTGATCGTTTACTCGGCAACTTCTATCAAGCAGGAGTTTAATTTTCCCCATAGCGCTTCATTGATCGTGTACTCTTGAGTGTAGCTCGGGCTGAGAACGACGCAGCCATGGGAAAGTTGACAGTTAAGCCTATCTAGTGACAGCCCATCATAGGCTAGCTGGGTGATCTTGCAACTTGTATCATGTCGGAGTTTGATTTTCCCCATAGGGTTTCATTGATCGTGTATTCTTGAGTGTAGCTCTGGCTGAGAAGGTCGCAGCCATGGGAAAGTTGACAGTTAAGCCTATCTAGTGACAGCCCATCATAGGCTAGCTGGGTGATCTTGCAACTTGTATCATGTCGGAGTTTGATTTTCCCCATAGGGTTTCATTGATCGTGTATTCTTGAGTGTAGCTCTGGCTGAGAAGGTCGCAGCCATGGGAAAGTTGACAGTTAAGCCTATCTAGTGACAGCCCATCATAGGCTAGCTGGGTGATCTTGCAACTTGTATCATGCCGGAGTTGGATTTTCCCCATAGAGTTTCATTGATCGTTTACTCGGCAACTTCTATCAAGCAGGAGTTTAATTTTCCCCATAGCGCTTCATTGATCGTGTACTCTTGAGTGTAGCTCGGGCTGAGAACGACGCAGCCATGGGAAAGTTGACAGTTAAGCCTATCTAGTGACAGCCCATCATAGGCTAGCTGGGTGATCTTGCAACTTGTATCATGTCGGAGTTTGATTTTCCCCATAGGGTTTCATTGATCGTGTATTCTTGAGTGTAGCTCTGGCTGAGAAGGTCGCAGCCATGGGAAAGTTGACAGTTAAGCCTATCTAGTGACAGCCCATCATAGGCTAGCTGGGTGATCTTGCAACTTGTATCATGTCGGAGTTTGATTTTCCCCATAGGGTTTCATTGATCGTGTATTCTTGAGTGTAGCTCTGGCTGAGAAGGTCGCAGCCATGGGAAAGTTGACAGTTAAGCCTATCTAGTGACAGCCCATCATAGGCTAGCTGGGTGATCTTGCAACTTGTATCATGCCGGAGTTGGATTTTCCCCATAGAGTTTCATTGATCGTTTACTCGGCAACTTCTATCAAGCAGGAGTTTAATTTTCCCCATAGCGCTTCATTGATCGTGTACTCTTGAGTGTAGCTCGGGCTGAGAACGACGCAGCCATGGGAAAGTTGACAGTTAAGCATATCTAGTGACAGCCCATCATAGGCTAGCTGGGTGATCTTGCAACTTGTATCATGTCGGAGTTTGATTTTCCCCATAGGGTTTCATTGATCGTGTATTCTTGAGTGTAGCTCTGGCTGAGAAGGTCGCAGCCATGGGAAAGTTGACAGTTAAGCCTATCTAGTGACAGCCCATCATAGGCTAGCTGGGTGATCTTGCAACTTGTATCATGCCGGAGTTGGATTTTCCCCCTAGGGTTTCATTGATCGTTTACTCGGCAACTTCTATCAAGCAGGAGTTTAATTTTCCCCGTAGCGCTTCATTGATCGTGTACTCTTGAGTGTAGCTCGGGCTGAGAACGACGCAGCCATGGGAAAGTTGACAGTTAAGCCTATCTAATGACAGCCCATCATAGGCTAGCTGGGTGATCTTGCAACTTGTATCATGTCGGAGTTTGATTTTCCCCATAGGGTTTCATTGATCGTGTATTCTTGAGTGTAGCTCTGGCTGAGAAGGTCGCAGCCATGGGAAAGTTGACAGTTAAGCCTATCTAGTGACAGCCCATCATAGGCTAGCTGGGTGATCTTGCAACTTGTATCATGTCGGAGTTTGATTTTCCCCATAGGGTTTCATTGATCGTGTATTCTTGAGTGTAGCTCTGGCTGAGAAGGTCGCAGCCATGGGAAAGTTGACAGTTAAGCCTATCTAGTGACAGCCCATCATAGGCTAGCTGGGTGATCTTGCAACTTGTATCATGTCGGAGTTTGATTTTCCCCATAGGGTTTCATTGATCGTGTATTCTTGAGTGTAGCTCTGGCTGAGAAGGTCCCAGCCATGGGAAAGTTGACAGTTAAGCCTATCTAGTGACAGCCCATCATAGGCTAGCTGGGTGATCTTGCAACTTGTATCATGCCGGAGTTGGATTTTCCCCATAGAGTTTCATTGATCGTTTACTCGGCAACTTCTATCAAGCAGGAGTTTAATTTTCTCCATAGCGCTTCATTGATCGTGTACTCTTGAGTGTAGCTCGGGCTGAGAACGACGCAGCCATGGGAAAGTTGACAGTTAAGCCTATCTAGTGACAGCCCATCATAGGCTAGCTGGGTGATCTTGCAACTTGTATCATGTCGGAGTTTGATTTTCCCCATAGGGTTTCATTGATCGTGTATTCTTGAGTGTAGCTCTGGCTGAGAAGGTCGCAGCCATGGGAAAGTTGACAGTTAAGCCTATCTAGTGACAGCCCATCATAGGCTAGCTGGGTGATCTTGCAACTTGTATCATGCCGGAGTTGAAATTTCCCCATAGAGTTTCATTGATCGTTTACTCGGCAACTTCTATCAAGCAGGAGTTTAATTTTCCCCATAGCGCTTCATTGATCGTGTACTCTTGAGTGTAGCTCGGGCTGAGAACGACGCAGCCATGGGAAAGTTGACAGTTAAGCCTATCTAGTGACAGCCCATCATAGGCTAGCTGGGTGATCTTGCAACTTGTATCATGTCGGAGTTTGATTTTCCCCATAGGGTTTCATTGATCGTGTATTCTTCAGTGTAGCTCTGGCTGAGAAGGTCGCAGCCATGGGAAAGTTGACAGTTAAGCCTATCTAGTGACAGCCCATCATAGGCTAGCTGGGTGATCTTGCAACTTGTATCATGTCGGAGTTTGATTTTCCCCATAGGGTTTCATTGATCGTGTATTCTTGAGTGTAGCTCTGGCTGAGAAGGTCGCAGCCATGGGAAAGTTGACAGTTAAGCCTATCTAGTGACAGCCCATCATAGGCTAGCTGGGTGATCTTGCAACTTGTATCATGCCGGAGTTGGATTTTCCCCATAGAGTTTCATTGATCGTTTACTCGGCAACTTCTATCAAGCAGGAGTTTAATTTTCCCCATAGCGCTTCATTGATCGTGTACTCTTGAGTGTAGCTCGGGCTGAGAACGACGCAGCCATGGGAAAGTTGACAGTTAAGCCTATCTAGTGACAGCCCATCATAGGCTAGCTGGGTGATCTTGCAACTTGTATCATGTCGGAGTTTGATTTTCCCCATAGGGTTTCATTGATCGTGTATTCTTGAGTGTAGCTCTGGCTGAGAAGGTCCCAGCCATGGGAAAGTTGACAGTTAAGCCTATCTAGTGACAGCCCATCATAGGCTAGCTGGGTGATCTTGCAACTTGTATCATGCCGGAGTTGGATTTTCCCCATAGAGTTTCATTGATCGTTTACTCGGCAACTTCTATCAAGCAGGAGTTTAATTTTCCCCATAGCGCTTCATTGATCGTGTACTCTTGAGTGTAGCTCGGGCTGAGAACGACGCAGCCATGGGAAAGTTGACAGTTAAGCCTATCTAGTGACAGCCCATCATAGGCTAGCTGGGTGATCTTGCAACTTGTATCATGTCGGAGTTTGATTTTCCCCATAGGGTTTCATTGATCGTGTATTCTTGAGTGTAGCTCTGGCTGAGAAGGTCGCAGCCATGGGAAAGTTGACAGTTAAGCCTATCTAGTGACAGCCCATCATAGGCTAGCTGGGTGATCTTGCAACTTGTATCATGCCGGAGTTGGATTTTCCCCATAGAGTTTCATTGATCGTTTACTCGGCAACTTTTATCAAGCAGGAGTTTTATTTTCCCCATAGCGCTTCATTGATCGTGTACTCTTGAGTGTAGCTCGGGCTGAGAACGACGCAGCCATGGGAAAGTTGACAGTTAAGCCTATCTAGTGACAGCCCATCATAGGCTAGCTGGGTGATCTTGCAACTTGTATCATGTCGGAGTTTGATTTTCCCCATAGGGTTTCATTGATCGTGTATTCTTGAGTGTAGCTCTGGCTGAGAAGGTCCCAGCCATGGGAAAGTTTACAGTTAAGCCTATCTAGTGACAGCCCATCATAGGCTAGCTGGGTGATCTTGCAACTTGTATCATGCCGGAGTTGGATTTTCCCCATAGAGTTTCATTGATCGTTTACTCGGCAACTTCTATCAAGCAGGAGTTTAATTTTCCCCATAGCGCTTCATTGATCGTGTACTCTTGAGTGTAGCTCGGGCTGAGAACGACGCAGCCATGGGAAAGTTGACAGTTAAGCCTATCTAGTGACAGCCCATCATAGGCTAGCTGGGTGATCTTGCAACTTGTATCATGTCGGAGTTTGATTTTCCCCATAGGGTTTCATTGATCGTGTATTCTTGAGTGTAGCTCTGGCTGAGAAGGTCGCAGCCATGGGAAAGTTGACAGTTAAGCCTATCTAGTGACAGCCCATCATAGGCTAGCTGGGTGATCTTGCAACTTGTGTCATGTCGGAGTTTGATTTTCCCCATAGGGTTTCACTGATCGTGTATTCTTGCGTGTAGCTCTGGCTGAGAAGGTCGCAGCCATGGGAAAGTTGACAGTTAAGCCTATCTAGTGACAGCCCATCATAGGCTAGCTGGGTGATCTTGCAACTTGTATCATGCCGGAGTTGGATTTTCCCCATAGAGTTTCATTGATCGTTTACTCGGCAACTTCTATCAAGCAGGAGTTTAATTTTCCCCATAGCGCTTCATTGATCGTGTACTCTTGAGTGTAGCTCGGGCTGAGAACGACGCAGCCATGGGAAAGTTGACAGTTAAGCCTATCTAGTGACAGCCCATCATAGGCTAGCTGGGTGATCTTGCAACTTGTATCATGTCGGAGTTTGATTTTCCCCATAGGGTTTCATTGATGGTGTATTCTTGAGTGTAGCTCTGGCTGAGAAGGTCCCAGCCATGGGAAAGTTGACAGTTAAGCCTATCTAGTGACAGCCCATCATAGGCTAGCTGGGTGATCTTGCAACTTGTATCATGCCGGAGTTGGATTTTCCCCATAGAGTTTCATTGATCGTTTACTCGGCAACTTCTATCAAGCAGGAGTTTAATTTTCCCCATAGCGCTTCATTGATCGTGTACTCTTGAGTGTAGCTCGGGCTGAGAACGACGCAGCCATGGGAAAGTTGACAGTTAAGCCTATCTAGTGACAGCCCATCATAGGCTAGCTGGGTGATCTTGCAACTTGTATCATGTCGGAGTTTGATTTTCCCCATAGGGTTTCATTGATCGTGTATTCTTGAGTGTAGCTCTGGCTGAGAAGGTCGCAGCCATGGGAAAGTTGACAGTTAAGCCTATCTAGTGACAGCCCATCATAGGCTAGCTGGGTGATCTTGCAACTTGTATCATGTCGGAGTTTGATTTTCCCCATAGGGTTTCATTGATCGTGTATTCTTGAGTGTAGCTCTGGCTGAGAAGGTCGCAGCCATGGGAAAGTTGACAGTTAAGCCTATCTAGTGACAGCCCATCATAGGCTAGCTGGGTGATCTTGCAACTTGTATCATGCCGGAGTTGGATTTTCCCCATAGAGTTTCATTGATCGTTTACTCGGCAACTTCTATCAAGCAGGAGTTTAATTTTCCCCATAGCGCTTCATTGATCGTGTACTCTTGAGTGTAGCTCGGGCTGAGAACGACGCAGCCATGGGAAAGTTGACAGTTAAGCATATCTAGTGACAGCCCATCATAGGCTAGCTGGGTGATCTTGCAACTTGTATCATGTCGGAGTTTGATTTTCCCCATAGGGTTTCATTGATCGTGTATTCTTGAGTGTAGCTCTGGCTGAGAAGGTCGCAGCCATGGGAAAGTTGACAGTTAAGCCTATCTAGTGACAGCCCATCATAGGCTAGCTGGGTGATCTTGCAACTTGTATCATGCCGGAGTTGGATTTTCCCCATAGGGTTTCATTGATCGTTTACTCGGCAACTTCTATCAAGCAGGAGTTTAATTTTCCCCGTAGCGCTTCATTGATCGTGTACTCTTGAGTGTAGCTCGGGCTGAGAACGACGCAGCCATGGGAAAGTTGACAGTTAAGCCTATCTAGTGACAGCCCATCATAGGCTAGCTGGGTGATCTTGCAACTTGTATCATGTCGGAGTTTGATTTTCCCCATAGGGTTTCATTGATCGTGTATTCTTGAGTGTAGCTCTGGCTGAGAAGGTCGCAGCCATGGGAAAGTTGACAGTTAAGCCTATCTAGTGACAGCCCATCATAGGCTAGCTGGGTGATCTTGCAACTTGTATCATGTCGGAGTTTGATTTTCCCCATAGGGTTTCATTGATCGTGTATTCTTGAGTGTAGCTCTGGCTGAGAAGGTCGCAGCCATGGGAAAGTTGACAGTTAAGCCTATCTAGTGACAGCCCATCATAGGCTAGCTGGGTGATCTTGCAACTTGTATCATGTCGGAGTTTGATTTTCCCCATAGGGTTTCATTGATCGTGTATTCTTGAGTGTAGCTCTGGCTGAGAAGGTCCCAGCCATGGGAAAGTTGACAGTTAAGCCTATCTAGTGACAGCCCATCATAGGCTAGCTGGGTGATCTTGCAACTTGTATCATGCCGGAGTTGGATTTTCCCCATAGAGTTTCATTGATCGTTTACTCGGCAACTTCTATCAAGCAGGAGTTTAATTTTCCCCATAGCGCTTCATTGATCGTGTACTCTTGAGTGTAGCTCGGGCTGAGAACGACGCAGCCATGGGAAAGTTGACAGTTAAGCCTATCTAGTGACAGCCCATCATAGGCTAGCTGGGTGATCTTGCAACTTGTATCATGTCGGAGTTTGATTTTCCCCATAGGGTTTCATTGATCGTGTATTCTTGAGTGTAGCTCTGGCTGAGAAGGTCGCAGCCATGGGAAAGTTGACAGTTAAGCCTATCTAGTGACAGCCCATCATAGGCTAGCTGGGTGATCTTGCAACTTGTATCATGCCGGAGTTGGATTTTCCCCATAGAGTTTCATTGATCGTTTACTCGGCAACTTTTATCAAGCAGGAGTTTTATTTTCCCCATAGCGCTTCATTGATCGTGTACTCTTGAGTGTAGCTCGGGCTGAGAACGACGCAGCCATGGGAAAGTTGACAGTTAAGCCTATCTAGTGACAGCCCATCATAGGCTAGCTGGGTGATCTTGCAACTTGTATCATGTCGGAGTTTGATTTTCCCCATAGGGTTTCATTGATCGTGTATTCTTGAGTGTAGCTCTGGCTGAGAAGGTCCCAGCCATGGGAAAGTTTACAGTTAAGCCTATCTAGTGACAGCCCATCATAGGCTAGCTGGGTGATCTTGCAACTTGTATCATGCCGGAGTTGGATTTTCCCCATAGAGTTTCATTGATCGTTTACTCGGCAACTTCTATCAAGCAGGAGTTTAATTTTCCCCATAGCGCTTCATTGATCGTGTACTCTTGAGTGTAGCTCGGGCTGAGAACGACGCAGCCATGGGAAAGTTGACAGTTAAGCCTATCTAGTGACAGCCCATCATAGGCTAGCTGGGTGATCTTGCAACTTGTATCATGTCGGAGTTTGATTTTCCCCATAGGGTTTCATTGATCGTGTATTCTTGAGTGTAGCTCTGGCTGAGAAGGTCGCAGCCATGGGAAAGTTGACAGTTAAGCCTATCTAGTGACAGCCCATCATAGGCTAGCTGGGTGATCTTGCAACTTGTGTCATGTCGGAGTTTGATTTTCCCCATAGGGTTTCACTGATCGTGTATTCTTGCGTGTAGCTCTGGCTGAGAAGGTCGCAGCCATGGGAAAGTTGACAGTTAAGCCTATCTAGTGACAGCCCATCATAGGCTAGCTGGGTGATCTTGCAACTTGTATCATGCCGGAGTTGGATTTTCCCCATAGAGTTTCATTGATCGTTTACTCGGCAACTTCTATCAAGCAGGAGTTTAATTTTCCCCATAGCGCTTCATTGATCGTGTACTCTTGAGTGTAGCTCGGGCTGAGAACGACGCAGCCATGGGAAAGTTGACAGTTAAGCCTATCTAGTGACAGCCCATCATAGGCTAGCTGGGTGATCTTGCAACTTGTATCATGTCGGAGTTTGATTTTCCCCATAGGGTTTCATTGATGGTGTATTCTTGAGTGTAGCTCTGGCTGAGAAGGTCCCAGCCATGGGAAAGTTGACAGTTAAGCCTATCTAGTGACAGCCCATCATAGGCTAGCTGGGTGATCTTGCAACTTGTATCATGCCGGAGTTGGATTTTCCCCATAGAGTTTCATTGATCGTTTACTCGGCAACTTCTATCAAGCAGGAGTTTAATTTTCCCCATAGCGCTTCATTGATCGTGTACTCTTGAGTGTAGCTCGGGCTGAGAACGACGCAGCCATGGGAAAGTTGACAGTTAAGCCTATCTAGTGACAGCCCATCATAGGCTAGCTGGGTGATCTTGCAACTTGTATCATGTCGGAGTTTGATTTTCCCCATAGGGTTTCATTGATCGTGTATTCTTGAGTGTAGCTCTGGCTGAGAAGGTCGCAGCCATGGGAAAGTTGACAGTTAAGCCTATCTAGTGACAGCCCATCATAGGCTAGCTGGGTGATCTTGCAACTTGTATCATGTCGGAGTTTGATTTTCCCCATAGGGTTTCATTGATCGTGTATTCTTGAGTGTAGCTCTGGCTGAGAAGGTCGCAGCCATGGGAAAGTTGACAGTTAAGCCTATCTAGTGACAGCCCATCATAGGCTAGCTGGGTGATCTTGCAACTTGTATCATGCCGGAGTTGGATTTTCCCCATAGAGTTTCATTGATCGTTTACTCGGCAACTTCTATCAAGCAGGAGTTTAATTTTCCCCATAGCGCTTCATTGATCGTGTACTCTTGAGTGTAGCTCGGGCTGAGAACGACGCAGCCATGGGAAAGTTGACAGTTAAGCATATCTAGTGACAGCCCATCATAGGCTAGCTGGGTGATCTTGCAACTTGTATCATGTCGGAGTTTGATTTTCCCCATAGGGTTTCATTGATCGTGTATTCTTGAGTGTAGCTCTGGCTGAGAAGGTCGCAGCCATGGGAAAGTTGACAGTTAAGCCTATCTAGTGACAGCCCATCATAGGCTAGCTGGGTGATCTTGCAACTTGTATCATGCCGGAGTTGGATTTTCCCCATAGGGTTTCATTGATCGTTTACTCGGCAACTTCTATCAAGCAGGAGTTTAATTTTCCCCGTAGCGCTTCATTGATCGTGTACTCTTGAGTGTAGCTCGGGCTGAGAACGACGCAGCCATGGGAAAGTTGACAGTTAAGCCTATCTAGTGACAGCCCATCATAGGCTAGCTGGGTGATCTTGCAACTTGTATCATGTCGGAGTTTGATTTTCCCCATAGGGTTTCATTGATCGTGTATTCTTGAGTGTAGCTCTGGCTGAGAAGGTCGCAGCCATGGGAAAGTTGACAGTTAAGCCTATCTAGTGACAGCCCATCATAGGCTAGCTGGGTGATCTTGCAACTTGTATCATGTCGGAGTTTGATTTTCCCCATAGGGTTTCATTGATCGTGTATTCTTGAGTGTAGCTCTGGCTGAGAAGGTCGCAGCCATGGGAAAGTTGACAGTTAAGCCTATCTAGTGACAGCCCATCATAGGCTAGCTGGGTGATCTTGCAACTTGTATCATGTCGGAGTTTGATTTTCCCCATAGGGTTTCATTGATCGTGTATTCTTGAGTGTAGCTCTGGCTGAGAAGGTCCCAGCCATGGGAAAGTTGACAGTTAAGCCTATCTAGTGACAGCCCATCATAGGCTAGCTGGGTGATCTTGCAACTTGTATCATGCCGGAGTTGGATTTTCCCCATAGAGTTTCATTGATCGTTTACTCGGCAACTTCTATCAAGCAGGAGTTTAATTTTCCCCATAGCGCTTCATTGATCGTGTACTCTTGAGTGTAGCTCGGGCTGAGAACGACGCAGCCATGGGAAAGTTGACAGTTAAGCCTATCTAGTGACAGCCCATCATAGGCTAGCTGGGTGATCTTGCAACTTGTATCATGTCGGAGTTTGATTTTCCCCATAGGGTTTCATTGATCGTGTATTCTTCAGTGTAGCTCTGGCTGAGAAGGTCGCAGCCATGGGAAAGTTGACAGTTAAGCCTATCTAGTGACAGCCCATCATAGGCTAGCTGGGTGATCTTGCAACTTGTATCATGCCGGAGTTGAAATTTCCCCATAGAGTTTCATTGATCGTTTACTCGGCAACTTCTATCAAGCAGGAGTTTAATTTTCCCCATAGCGCTTCATTGATCGTGTACTCTTGAGTGTAGCTCGGGCTGAGAACGACGCAGCCATGGGAAAGTTGACAGTTAAGCCTATCTAGTGACAGCCCATCATAGGCTAGCTGGGTGATCTTGCAACTTGTATCATGTCGGAGTTTGATTTTCCCCATAGGGTTTCATTGATCGTGTATTCTTGAGTGTAGCTCTGGCTGAGAAGGTCGCAGCCATGGGAAAGTTGACAGTTAAGCCTATCTAGTGACAGCCCATCATAGGCTAGCTGGGTGATCTTGCAACTTGTATCATGTCGGAGTTTGATTTTCCCCATAGGGTTTCATTGATCGTGTATTCTTGAGTGTAGCTCTGGCTGAGAAGGTCGCAGCCATGGGAAAGTTGACAGTTAAGCCTATCTAGTGACAGCCCATCATAGGCTAGCTGGGTGATCTTGCAACTTGTATCATGCCGGAGTTGGATTTTCCCCATAGAGTTTCATTGATCGTTTACTCGGCAACTTCTATCAAGCAGGAGTTTAATTTTCCCCATAGCGCTTCATTGATCGTGTACTCTTGAGTGTAGCTCGGGCTGAGAACGACGCAGCCATGGGAAAGTTGACAGTTAAGCCTATCTAGTGACAGCCCATCATAGGCTAGCTGGGTGATCTTGCAACTTGTATCATGTCGGAGTTTGATTTTCCCCATAGGGTTTCATTGATCGTGTATTCTTGAGTGTAGCTCTGGCTGAGAAGGTCCCAGCCATGGGAAAGTTGACAGTTAAGCCTATCTAGTGACAGCCCATCATAGGCTAGCTGGGTGATCTTGCAACTTGTATCATGCCGGAGTTGGATTTTCCCCATAGAGTTTCATTGATCGTTTACTCGGCAACTTCTATCAAGCAGGAGTTTAATTTTCCCCATAGCGCTTCATTGATCGTGTACTCTTGAGTGTAGCTCGGGCTGAGAACGACGCAGCCATGGGAAAGTTGACAGTTAAGCCTATCTAGTGACAGCCCATCATAGGCTAGCTGGGTGATCTTGCAACTTGTATCATGTCGGAGTTTGATTTTCCCCATAGGGTTTCATTGATCGTGTATTCTTGAGTGTAGCTCTGGCTGAGAAGGTCGCAGCCATGGGAAAGTTGACAGTTAAGCCTATCTAGTGACAGCCCATCATAGGCTAGCTGGGTGATCTTGCAACTTGTATCATGTCGGAGTTTGATTTTCCCCATAGGGTTTCATTGATCGTGTATTCTTGAGTGTAGCTCTGGCTGAGAAGGTCGCAGCCATGGGAAAGTTGACAGTTAAGCCTATCTAGTGACAGCCCATCATAGGCTAGCTGGGTGATCTTGCAACTTGTATCATGCCGGAGTTGGATTTTCCCCATAGAGTTTCATTGATCGTTTACTCGGCAACTTCTATCAAGCAGGAGTTTAATTTTCCCCATAGCGCTTCATTGATCGTGTACTCTTGAGTGTAGCTCGGGCTGAGAACGACGCAGCCATGGGAAAGTTGACAGTTAAGCCTATCTAGTGACAGCCCATCATAGGCTAGCTGGGTGATCTTGCAACATGTATCATGTCGGAGTTTGATTTTCCCCATAGGGTTTCATTGATCGTGTATTCTTGAGTGTAGCTCTGGCTGAGAAGGTCGCAGCCATGGGAAAGTTGACAGTTAAGCCTATCTAGTGACAGCCCATCATAGGCTAGCTGGGTGATCTTGCAACTTGTATCATGTCGGAGTTTGATTTTCCCCATAGGGTTTCATTGATCGTGTATTCTTGAGTGTCGCTCTGGCTGAGAAGGTCCCAGCCATGGGAAAGTTGACAGTTAAGCCTATCTAGTGACAGCCCATCATAGGCTAGCTGGGTGATCTTGCAACTTGTATCATGCCGGAGTTGGATTTTCCCCATAGAGTTTCATTGATCGTTTACTCGGCAACTTCTATCAAGCAGGAGTTTAATTTTCCCCATAGCGCTTCAGGCTGAGAACGACGCAGCCATGGGAAAGTTGACAGTTAAGCCTATCTAGTGACAGCCCATCATAGGCTAGCTGGGTGATCTTGCAACTTGTATCATGTCGGAGTTTGATTTTCCCCATAGGGTTTCATTGATCGTGTATTCTTCAGTGTAGCTCTGGCTGAGAAGGTCGCAGCCATGGGAAAGTTGACAGTTAAGCCTATCTAGTGACAGCCCATCATAGGCTAGCTGGGTGATCTTGCAACTTGTATCATGTCGGAGTTTGATTTTCCCCAAAGGGTTTCATTGATCGTGTATTCTTGAGTGTAGCTCTGGCTGAGAAGGTCGCAGCCATGGGAAAGTTGACAGTTAAGCCTATCTAGTGACAGCCCATCATAGGCTAGCTGGGTGATCTTGCAACTTGTATCATGCCGGAGTTGGATTTTCCCCATAGAGTTTCATTGATCGTTTACTCGGCAACTTCTATCAAGCAGGAGTTTAATTTTCCCCATAGCGCTTCATTGATCGTGTACTCTTGAGTGTAGCTCGGGCTGAGAACGACGCAGCCATGGGAAAGTTGACAGTTAAGCCTATCTAGTGACAGCCCATCATAGGCTAGCTGGGTGATCTTGCAACTTGTATCATGTCGGAGTTTGATTTTCCCCATAGGGTTTCATTGATCGTGTATTCTTGAGTGTAGCTCTGGCTGAGAAGGTCCCAGCCATGGGAAAGTTGACAGTTAAGCCTATCTAGTGACAGCCCATCATAGGCTAGCTGGGTGATCTTGCAACTTGTATCATGCCGGAGTTGGATTTTCCCCATAGAGTTTCATTGATCGTTTACTCGGCAACTTCTATCAAGCAGGAGTTTAATTTTCCCCATAGCGCTTCATTGATCGTGTACTCTTGAGTGTAGCTCGGGCTGAGAACGACGCAGCCATGGGAAAGTTGACAGTTAAGCCTATCTAGTGACAGCCCATCATAGGCTAGCTGGGTGATCTTGCAACTTGTATCATGCCGGAGTTGGATTTTCCCCATAGAGTTTCATTGATCGTTTACTCGGCAACTTCTATCAAGCAGGAGTTTAATTTTCCCCATAGCGCTTCATTGATCGTGTACTCTTGAGTGTAGCTCGGGCTGAGAACGACGCAGCCATGGGAAAGTTGACAGTTAAGCCTATCTAGTGACAGCCCATCATAGGCTAGCTGGGTGATCTTGCAACTTGTATCATGTCGGAGTTTGATTTTCCCCATAGGGTTTCATTGATCGTGTATTCTTGAGTGTAGCTCTGGCTGAGAAGGTCGCAGCCATGGGAAAGTTGACAGTTAAGGCTATCTAGTGACAGCCCATCATAGGCTAGCTGGGTGATCTTGCAACTTGTATCATGTCGGAGTTTGATTTTCCCCATAGGGTTTCATTGATCGTGTATTCTTGAGTGTAGCTCTGGCTGAGAAGGTCGCAGCCATGGGAAAGTTGACAGTTAAGCCTATCTAGTGACAGCCCATCATAGGCTAGCTGGGTGATCTTGCAACTTGTATCATGCCGGAGTTGGATTTTCCCCATAGAGTTTCATTGATCGTTTACTCGGCAACTTCTATCAAGCAGGAGTTTAATTTTCCCCATAGCGCTTCATTGATCGTGTACTCTTGAGTGTAGCTCGGGCTGAGAACGACGCAGCCATGGGAAAGTTGACAGTTAAGCATATCTAGTGACAGCCCATCATAGGCTTAGCTGGGTGATCTTGCAACTTGTATCATGTCGGAGTTTGATTTTCCCCATAGGGTTTCATTGATCGTGTATTCTTGAGTGTAGCTCTGGCTGAGAAGGTCGCAGCCATGGGAAAGTTGACAGTTAAGCCTATCTAGTGACAGCCCATCATAGGCTAGCTGGGTGATCTTGCAACTTGTATCATGCCGGAGTTGGATTTTCCCCTAGGGTTTCATTGATCGTTTACTCGGCAACTTCTATCAAGCAGGAGTTTAATTTTCCCCGTAGCGCTTCATTGATCGTGTACTCTTGAGTGTAGCTCGGGCTGAGAACGACGCAGCCATGGGAAAGTTGACAGTTAAGCCTATCTAGTGACAGCCCATCATAGGCTAGCTGGGTGATCTTGCAACTTGTATCATGTCGGAGTTTGATTTTCCCCATAGGGTTTCATTGATCGTGTATTCTTGAGTGTAGCTCTGGCTGAGAAGGTCGCAGCCATGGGAAAGTTGACAGTTAAGCCTATCTAGTGACAGCCCATCATAGGCTAGCTGGGTGATCTTGCAACTTGTATCATGTCGGAGTTTGATTTTCCCCATAGGGTTTCATTGATCGTGTATTCTTGAGTGTAGCTCTGGCTGAGAAGGTCGCAGCCATGGGAAAGTTGACAGTTAAGCCTATCTAGTGACAGCCCATCATAGGCTAGCTGGGTGATCTTGCAACTTGTATCATGCCGGAGTTGGATTTTCCCCATAGAGTTTCATTGATCGTTTACTCGGCAACTTCTATCAAGCAGGAGTTTAATTTTCCCCATAGCGCTTCATTGATCGTGTACTCTTGAGTGTAGCTCGGGCTGAGAACGACGCAGCCATGGGAAAGTTGACAGTTAAGCCTATCTAGTGACAGCCCATCATAGGCTAGCTGGGTGATCTTGCAACTTGTATCATGTCGGAGTTTGATTTTCCCCATAGGGTTTCATTGATCGTGTATTCTTGAGTGTAGCTCTGGCTGAGAAGGTCCCAGCCATGGGAAAGTTGACAGTTAAGCCTATCTAGTGACAGCCCATCATAGGCTAGCTGGGTGATCTTGCAACTTGTATCATGCCGGAGATGGATTTTCCCCATAGAGTTTCATTGATCGTTTACTCGGCAACTTCTATCAAGCAGGAGTTTAATTTTCCCCATAGCGCTTCATTGATCGTGTACTCTTGAGTGTAGCTCGGGCTGAGAACGACGCAGCCATGGGAAAGTTGACAGTTAAGCCTATCTAGTGACAGCCCATCATAGGCTAGCTGGGTGATCTTGCAACTTGTATCATGTCGGAGTTTGATTTTCCCCATAGGGTTTCATTGATCGTGTATTCTTGAGTGTAGCTCTGGCTGAGAAGGTCGCAGCCATGGGAAAGTTGACAGTTAAGCCTATCTAGTGACAGCCCATCATAGGCTAGCTGGGTGATCTTGCAACTTGTATCATGTCGGAGTTTGATTTTCCCCATAGGGTTTCATTGATCGTGTATTCTTGAGTGTAGCTCTGGCTGAGAAGGTCGCAGCCATGGGAAAGTTGACAGTTAAGCCTATCTAGTGACAGCCCATCATAGGCTAGCTGGGTGATCTTGCAACTTGTATCATGTCGCAGTTTGATTTTCCCCATAGGGTTTCATTGATCGTGTATTCTTGAGTGTAGCTCTGGCTGAGAAGGTCCCAGCCATGGAAAGTTGACAGTTAAGCCTATCTAGTGACAGCCCATCATAGGCTAGCTGGGTGATCTTGCAACTTGTATCATGCCGGAGTTGGATTTTCCCCATAGAGTTTCATTGATCGTTTACTCGGCAACTTCTATCAAGCAGGAGTTTAATTTTCCCCATAGCGCTTCATTGATCGTGTACTCTTGAGTGTAGCTCGGGCTGAGAACGACGCAGCCATGGGAAAGTTGACAGTTAAGCATATCTAGTGACAGTCCATCATAGGCTAGCTGGGTGATCTTGCAACTTGTATCATGTCGGAGTTTGATTTTCCCCATAGGGTTTCATTGATCGTGTATTCTTGAGTGTAGCTCTGGCTGAGAAGGTCGCAGCCATGGGAAAGTTGACAGTTAAGCCTATCTAGTGACAGCCCATCATAGGCTAGCTGGGTGATCTTGCAACTTGTATCATGCCGGAGTTGGATTTTCCCCATAGGGTTTCATTGATCGTTTACTCGGCAACTTCTATCAAGCAGGAGTTTAATTTTCCCCGTAGCGCTTCATTGATCGTGTACTCTTGAGTGTAGCTCGGGCTGAGAACGACGCAGCCATGGGAAAGTTGACAGTTAAGCCTATCTAGTGACAGCCCATCATAGGCTAGCTGGGTGATCTTGCAACTTGTATCATGTCGGAGTTTGATTTTCCCCATAGGGTTTCATTGATCGTGTATTCTTGAGTGTAGCTCTGGCTGAGAAGGTCGCAGCCATGGGAAAGTTGACAGTTAAGCCTATCTAGTGACAGCCCATCATAGGCTAGCTGGGTGATCTTGCAACTTGTATCATGTCGGAGTTTGATTTTCCCCATAGGGTTTCATTGATCGTGTATTCTTGAGTGTAGCTCTGGCTGAGAAGGTCGCAGCCATGGGAAAGTTGACAGTTAAGCCTATCTAGTGACAGCCCATCATAGGCTAGCTGGGTGATCTTGCAACTTGTATCATGTCGGAGTTTGATTTTCCCCATAGGGTTTCATTGATCGTGTATTCTTGAGTGTAGCTCTGGCTGAGAAGGTCCCAGCCATGGGAAAGTTGACAGTTAAGCCTATCTAGTGACAGCCCATCATAGGCTAGCTGGGTGATCTTGCAACTTGTATCATGCCGGAGTTGGATTTTCCCCATAGAGTTTCATTGATCGTTTACTCGGCAACTTCTATCAAGCAGGAGTTTAATTTTCCCCATAGCGCTTCATTGATCGTGTACTCTTGAGTGTAGCTCGGGCTGAGAACGACGCAGCCATGGGAAAGTTGACAGTTAAGCCTATCTAGTGACAGCCCATCATAGGCTAGCTGGGTGATCTTGCAACTTGTATCATGTCGGAGTTTGATTTTCCCCATAGGGTTTCATTGATCGTGTTTTCTTGAGTGTAGCTCTGGCTGAGAAGGTCGCAGCCATGGGAAAGTTGACAGTTAAGCCTATCTAGTGACAGCCCATCATAGGCTAGCTGGGTGATCTTGCAAGTTGTATCATGCCGGAGTTGGATTTTCCCCATAGGGTTTCATTTATCGTTTACTCGGCAACTTCTATCAAGCAGGAGTTTAATTTTCCCCGTAGCGCTTCATTGATCGTGTACTCTTGAGTGTAGCTCGGGCTGAGAACGACGCAGCCATGGGAAAGTTGACAGTTAAGCCTATCTAGTGACAGCCCATCATAGGCTAGCTGGGTGATCTTGCAACTTGTATCATGTCGGAGTTTGATTTTCCCCATAGGGTTTCATTGATCGTGTATTCTTGAGTGTAGCTCTGGCTGAGAAGGTCGCAGCCATGGGAAAGTTGACAGTTAAGCCTATCTAGTGACAGCCCATCATAGGCTAGCTGGGTGATCTTGCAACTTGTATCATGTCGGAGTTTGATTTTCCCCATAGGGTTTCATTGATCGTGTATTCTTGAGTGTAGCTCTGGCTGAGAAGGTCCCAGCCATGGGAAAGTTGACAGTTAAGCCTATCTAGTGACAGCCCATCATAGGCTAGCTGGGTGATCTTGCAACTTGTATCATGCCGGAGTTGGATTTTCCCCATAATGTTTCATTGATCGTTTACTCGGCAACTTCTATCAAGCAGGAGTTTAATTTTCCCCGTAGCGCTTCATTGATCGTGTACTCTTGAGTGTAGCTCGGGCTGAGAACGACGCAGCCATGGGAAAGTTGACAGTTAAGCCTATCTAGTGACAGCCCATCATAGGCTAGCTGGGTGATCTTGCAACTTGTATCATGTCGGAGTTTGATTTTCCCCATAGGGTTTCATTGATCGTGTATTCTTGAGTGTAGCTCTGGCTGAGAAGGTCGCAGCCATGGGAAAGTTGACAGTTAAGCCTATCTAGTGACAGCCCATCATAGGCTAGCTGGGTGATCTTGCAACTTGTATCATGCCGGAGTTGGATTTTCCCCATAGGGTTTCATTTATCGTTTACTCGGCAACTTCTATCAAGCAGGAGTTTAATTTTCCCCGTAGCGCTTCATTGATCGTGTACTCTTGAGTGTAGCTCGGGCTGAGAACGACGCAGCCATGGGAAAGTTGACAGTTAAGCCTATCTAGTGACAGCCCATCATAGGCTAGCTGGGTGATCTTGCAACTTGTATCATGTCGGAGTTTGATTTTCCCCATAGGGTTTCATTGATCGTGTATTCTTGAGTGTAGCTCTGGCTGAGAAGGTCGCAGCCATGGGAAAGTTGACAGTTAAGCCTATCTAGTGACAGCCCATCATAGGCTAGCTGGGTGATCTTGCAACTTGTATCATGTCGGAGTTTGATTTTCCCCATAGGGTTTCATTGATCGTGTATTCTTGAGTGTAGCTCTGGCTGAGAAGGTCCCAGCCATGGGAAAGTTGACAGTTAAGCCTATCTAGTGACAGCCCATCATAGGCTAGCTGGGTGATCTTGCAACTTGTATCATGCCGGAGTTGGATTTTCCCCATAGAGTTTCATTGATCGTTTACTCGGCAACTTCTATCAAGCAGGAGTTTAATTTTCCCCATAGCGCTTCATTGATCGTGTACTCTTGAGTGTAGCTCGGGCTGAGAACGACGCAGCCATGGGAAAGTTGACAGTTAAGCCTATCTAGTGACAGCCCATCATAGGCTAGCTGGGTGATCTTGCAACTTGTATCATGTCGGAGTTTGATTTTCCCCATAGGGTTTCATTGATCGTGTATTCTTGAGTGTAGCTCTGGCTGAGAAGGTCGCAGCCATGGGAAAGTTGACAGTTAAGCCTATCTAGTGACAGCCCATCATAGGCTAGCTGGGTGATCTTGCAACTTGTATCATGTCGGAGTTTGATTTTCCCCATAGGGTTTCATTGATCGTGTATTCTTGAGTGTAGCTCTGGCTGAGAAGGTCGCAGCCATGGGAAAGTTGACAGTTAAGCCTATCTAGTGACAGCCCATCATAGGCTAGCTGGGTGATCTTGCAACTTGTATCATGCCGGAGTTGGATTTTCCCCATAGGGTTTCATTGATCGTTTACTCGGCAACTTCTATCAAGCAGGAGTTTAATTTTCCCCGTAGCGCTTCATTGATCGTGTACTCTTGAGTGTAGCTCGGGCTGAGAACGACGCAGCCATGGGAAAGTTGACAGTTAAGCCTATCTAGTGACAGCCCATCATAGGCTAGCTGGGTGATCTTGCAACTTGTATCATGTCGGAGTTTGATTTTCCCCATAGGGTTTCATTGATCGTGTATTCTTGAGTGTAGCTCTGGCTGAGAAGGTCGCAGCCATGGGAAAGTTGACAGTTAAGCCTATCTAGTGACAGCCCATCATAGGCTAGCTGGGTGATCTTGCAAGTTGTATCATGCCGGAGTTGGATTTTCCCCATAGGGTTTCATTTATCGTTTACTCGGCAACTTCTATCAAGCAGGAGTTTAATTTTCCCCGTAGCGCTTCATTGATCGTGTACTCTTGAGTGTAGCTCGGGCTGAGAACGACGCAGCCATGGGAAAGTTGACAGTTAAGCCTATCTAGTGACAGCCCATCATAGGCTAGCTGGGTGATCTTGCAACTTGTATCATGTCGGAGTTTGATTTTCCCCATAGGGTTTCATTGATCGTGTATTCTTGAGTGTAGCTCTGGCTGAGAAGGTCGCAGCCATGGGAAAGTTGACAGTTAAGCCTATCTAGTGACAGCCCATCATAGGCTAGCTGGGTGATCTTGCAACTTGTATCATGTCGGAGTTTGATTTTCCCCATAGGGTTTCATTGATCGTGTATTCTTGAGTGTAGCTCTGGCTGAGAAGGTCCCAGCCATGGGAAAGTTGACAGTTAAGCCTATCTAGTGACAGCCCATCATAGGCTAGCTGGGTGATCTTGCAACTTGTATCATGCCGGAGTTGGATTTTCCCCATAATGTTTCATTAATCGTTTACTCGGCAACTTCTATCAAGCAGGAGTTTAATTTTCCCCGTAGCGCTTCATTGATCGTGTACTCTTGAGTGTAGCTCGGGCTGAGAACGACGCAGCCATGGGAAAGTTGACAGTTAAGCCTATCTAGTGACAGCCCATCATAGGCTAGCTGGGTGATCTTGCAACTTGTATCATGTCGGAGTTTGATTTTCCCCATAGGGTTTCATTGATCGTGTATTCTTGAGTGTAGCTCTGGCTGAGAAGGTCGCAGCCATGGGAAAGTTGACAGTTAAGCCTATCTAGTGACAGCCCATCATAGGCTAGCTGGGTGATCTTGCAACTTGTATCATGTCGGAGTTTGATTTTCCCCATAGGGTTTCATTGATCGTGTATTCTTGAGTGTAGCTCTGGCTGAGAAGGTCGCAGCCATGGGAAAGTTGACAGTTAAGCCTATCTAGTGACAGCCCATCATAGGCTAGCTGGGTGATCTTGCAACTTGTATCATGTCGGAGTTTGATTTTCCCCATAGGGTTTCATTGATCGTGTATTCTTGAGTGTAGCTCTGGCTGAGAAGGTCCCAGCCATGGGAAAGTTGACAGTTAAGCCTATCTAGTGACAGCCCATCATAGGCTAGCTGGGTGATCTTGCAACTTGTATCATGCCGGAGTTGGATTTTCCCCATAGAGTTTCATTGATCGTTTACTCGGCAACTTCTATCAAGCAGGAGTTTAATTTTCCCCATAGCGCTTCATTGATCGTGTACTCTTGAGTGTAGCTCGGGCTGAGAACGACGCAGCCATGGGAAAGTTGACAGTTAAGCCTATCTAGTGACAGCCCATCATAGGCTAGCTGGGTGATCTTGCAACTTGTATCATGTCGGAGTTTGATTTTCCCCATAGGGTTTCATTGATCGTGTATTCTTGAGTGTAGCTCTGGCTGAGAAGGTCGCAGCCATGGGAAAGTTGACAGTTAAGCCTATCTAGTGACAGCCCATCATAGGCTAGCTGTGTGATCTTGCAACTTGTATCATGTCGGAGTTTGATTTTCCCCATAGGGTTTCATTGATCGTGTATTCTTGAGTGTAGCTCTGGCTGAGAAGGTCGCAGCCATGGGAAAGTTGACAGTTAAGCCTATCTAGTGACAGCCCATCATAGGCTAGCTGGGTGATCTTGCAACTTGTATCATGCCGGAGCTGGATTTTCCCCATAGAGTTTCATTGATCGTTTACTCGGCAACTTCTATCAAGCAGGAGTTTAATTTTCCCCATAGCGCTTCATTGATCGTGTACTCTTGAGTGTAGCTCGGGCTGAGAACGACGCAGCCATGGGAAAGTTGACAGTTAAGCATATCTAGTGACAGCCCATCATAGGCTAGCTGGGTGATCTTGCAACTTGTATCATGTCGGAGTTTGATTTTCCCCATAGGGTTTCATTGATCGTGTATTCTTGAGTGTAGCTCTGGCTGAGAAGGTCGCAGCCATGGGAAAGTTGACAGTTAAGCCTATCTAGTGACAGCCCATCATAGGCTAGCTGGGTGATCTTGCAACTTGTATCATGCCGGAGTTGGATTTTCCCCATAGGGTTTCATTGATCGTTTACTCGGCAACTTCTATCAAGCAGGAGTTTAATTTTCCCCGTAGCGCTTCATTGATCGTGTACTCTTGAGTGTAGCTCGGGCTGAGAACGACGCAGCCATGGGAAAGTTGACAGTTAAGCCTATCTAGTGACAGCCCATCATAGGCTAGCTGGGTGATCTTGCAACTTGTATCATGTCGGAGTTTGATTTTCCCCATAGGGTTTCATTGATCGTGTATTCTTGAGTGAAGCTCTGTCTGAGAAGGTCGCAGCCATGGGAAAGTTGACAGTTAAGCCTATCTAGTGACAGCCCATCATAGGCTAGCTGGGTGATCTTGCAACTTGTATCATGTCGGAGTTTGATTTTCCCCATAGGGTTTCATTGATCGTGTATTCTTGAGTGTAGCTCTGGCTGAGAAGGTCGCAGCCATGGGAAAGTTGACAGTTAAGCCTATCTAGTGACAGCCCATCATAGGCTAGCTGGGTGATCTTGCAACTTGTATCATGTCGGAGTTTTGATTTTCCCCATAGGGTTTCATTGATCGTGTATTCTTGAGTGTAGCTCTGGCTGAGAAGGTCCCAGCCATGGGAAAGTTGACAGTTAAGCCTATCTAGTGACAGCCCATCATAGGCTAGCTGGGTGATCTTGCAACTTGTATCATGCCGGAGTTGTATTTTCCCCATAGAGTTTCATTGATCGTTTACTCGGCAACTTCTATCAAGCAGGAGTTTAATTTTCCCCATAGCGCTTCATTGATCGTGTACTCTTGAGTGTAGCTCGGGCTGAGAACGACGCAGCCATGGGAAAGTTGACAGTTAAGCCTATCTAGTGACAGCCCATCATAGGCTAGCTGGGTGATCTTGCAACTTGTATCATGTCGGAGTTTGATTTTCCCCATAGGGTTTCATTGATCGTGTATTCTTGAGTGTAGCTCTGGCTGAGAAGGTCGCAGCCATGGGAAAGTTGACAGTTAAGCCTATCTAGTGACAGCCCATCATAGGCTAGCTGGGTGATCTTGCAACTTGTATCATGCCGGAGTTGGATTTTCCCCATAGGGTTTCATTTATCGTTTACTCGGCAACTTCTATCAAGCAGGAGTTTAATTTTCCCCGTAGCGCTTCATTGATCGTGTACTCTTGAGTGTAGCTCGGGCTGAGAACGACGCAGCCATGGGAAAGTTGACAGTTAAGCCTATCTAGTGACAGCCCATCATAGGCTAGCTGGGTGATCTTGCAACTTGTATCATGTCGGAGTTTGATTTTCCCCATAGGGTTTCATTGATCGTGTATTCTTGAGTGTAGCTCTGGCTGAGAAGGTCGCAGCCATGGGAAAGTTGACAGTTAAGCCTATCTAGTGACAGCCCATCATAGGCTAGCTGGGTGATCTTGCAAGTTGTATCATGCCGGAGTTGGATTTTCCCCATAGGGTTTCATTTATCGTTTACTCGGCAACTTCTATCAAGCAGGAGTTTAATTTTCCCCGTAGCGCTTCATTGATCGTGTACTCTTGAGTGTAGCTCGGGCTGAGAACGACGCAGCCATGGGAAAGTTGACAGTTAAGCCTATCTAGTGACAGCCCATCATAGGCTAGCTGGGTGATCTTGCAACTTGTATCATGTCGGAGTTTGATTTTCCCCATAGGGTTTCATTGATCGTGTATTCTTGAGTGTAGCTCTGGCTGAGAAGGTCGCAGCCATGGGAAAGTTGACAGTTAAGCCTATCTAGTGACAGCCCATCATAGGCTAGCTGGGTGATCTTGCAACTTGTATCATGTCGGAGTTTGATTTTCCCCATAGGGTTTCATTGATCGTGTATTCTTGAGTGTAGCTCTGGCTGAGAAGGTCCCAGCCATGGGAAAGTTGACAGTTAAGCCTATCTAGTGACAGCCCATCATAGGCTAGCTGGGTGATCTTGCAACTTGTATCATGCCGGAGTTGGATTTTCCCCATAATGTTTCATTGATCGTTTACTCGGCAACTTCTATCAAGCAGGAGTTTAATTTTCCCCGTAGCGCTTCATTGATCGTGTACTCTTGAGTGTAGCTCGGGCTGAGAACGACGCAGCCATGGGAAAGTTGACAGTTAAGCCTATCTAGTGACAGCCCATCATAGGCTAGCTGGGTGATCTTGCAACTTGTATCATGTCGGAGTTTGATTTTCCCCATAGGGTTTCATTGATCGTGTATTCTTGAGTGTAGCTCTGGCTGAGAAGGTCGCAGCCATGGGAAAGTTGACAGTTAAGCCTATCTAGTGACAGCCCATCATAGGCTAGCTGGGTGATCTTGCAACTTGTATCATGTCGGAGTTTGATTTTCCCCATAGGGTTTCATTGATCGTGTATTCTTGAGTGTAGCTCTGGCTGAGAAGGTCGCAGCCATGGGAAAGTTGACAGTTAAGCCTATCTAGTGACAGCCCATCATAGGCTAGCTGGGTGATCTTGCAACTTGTATCATGTCGGAGTTTGATTTTCCCCATAGGGTTTCATTGATCGTGTATTCTTGAGTGTAGCTCTGGCTGAGAAGGTCCCAGCCATGGGAAAGTTGACAGTTAAGCCTATCTAGTGACAGCCCATCATAGGCTAGCTGGGTGATCTTGCAACTTGTATCATGCCGGAGTTGGATTTTCCCCATAGAGTTTCATTGATCGTTTACTCGGCAACTTCTATCAAGCAGGAGTTTAATTTTCCCCATAGCGCTTCATTGATCGTGTACTCTTGAGTGTAGCTCGGGCTGAGAACGACGCAGCCATGGGAAAGTTGACAGTTAAGCCTATCTAGTGACAGCCCATCATAGGCTAGCTGGGTGATCTTGCAACTTGTATCATGTCGGAGTTTGATTTTCCCCATAGGGTTTCATTGATCGTGTATTCTTGAGTGTAGCTCTGGCTGAGAAGGTCGCAGCCATGGGAAAGTTGACAGTTAAGCCTATCTAGTGACAGCCCATCATAGGCTAGCTGTGTGATCTTGCAACTTGTATCATGTCGGAGTTTGATTTTCCCCATAGGGTTTCATTGATCGTGTATTCTTGAGTGTAGCTCTGGCTGAGAAGGTCGCAGCCATGGGAAAGTTGACAGTTAAGCCTATCTAGTGACAGCCCATCATAGGCTAGCTGGGTGATCTTGCAACTTGTATCATGCCGGAGCTGGATTTTCCCCATAGAGTTTCATTGATCGTTTACTCGGCAACTTCTATCAAGCAGGAGTTTAATTTTCCCCATAGCGCTTCATTGATCGTGTACTCTTGAGTGTAGCTCGGGCTGAGAACGACGCAGCCATGGGAAAGTTGACAGTTAAGCATATCTAGTGACAGCCCATCATAGGCTAGCTGGGTGATCTTGCAACTTGTATCATGTCGGAGTTTGATTTTCCCCATAGGGTTTCATTGATCGTGTATTCTTGAGTGTAGCTCTGGCTGAGAAGGTCGCAGCCATGGGAAAGTTGACAGTTAAGCCTATCTAGTGACAGCCCATCATAGGCTAGCTGGGTGATCTTGCAACTTGTATCATGCCGGAGTTGGATTTTCCCCATAGGGTTTCATTGATCGTTTACTCGGCAACTTCTATCAAGCAGGAGTTTAATTTTCCCCGTAGCGCTTCATTGATCGTGTACTCTTGAGTGTAGCTCGGGCTGAGAACGACGCAGCCATGGGAAAGTTGACAGTTAAGCCTATCTAGTGACAGCCCATCATAGGCTAGCTGGGTGATCTTGCAACTTGTATCATGTCGGAGTTTGATTTTCCCCATAGGGTTTCATTGATCGTGTATTCTTGAGTGAAGCTCTGTCTGAGAAGGTCGCAGCCATGGGAAAGTTGACAGTTAAGCCTATCTAGTGACAGCCCATCATAGGCTAGCTGGGTGATCTTGCAACTTGTATCATGTCGGAGTTTGATTTTCCCCATAGGGTTTCATTGATCGTGTATTCTTGAGTGTAGCTCTGGCTGAGAAGGTCGCAGCCATGGGAAAGTTGACAGTTAAGCCTATCTAGTGACAGCCCATCATAGGCTAGCTGGGTGATCTTGCAACTTGTATCATGTCGGAGTTTGATTTTCCCCATAGGGTTTCATTGATCGTGTATTCTTGAGTGTAGCTCTGGCTGAGAAGGTCCCAGCCATGGGAAAGTTGACAGTTAAGCCTATCTAGTGACAGCCCATCATAGGCTAGCTGGGTGATCTTGCAACTTGTATCATGCCGGAGTTGTATTTTCCCCATAGAGTTTCATTGATCGTTTACTCGGCAACTTCTATCAAGCAGGAGTTTAATTTTCCCCATAGCGCTTCATTGATCGTGTACTCTTGAGTGTAGCTCGGGCTGAGAACGACGCAGCCATGGGAAAGTTGACAGTTAAGCCTATCTAGTGACAGCCCATCATAGGCTAGCTGGGTGATCTTGCAACTTGTATCATGTCGGAGTTTGATTTTCCCCATAGGGTTTCATTGATCGTGTATTCTTGAGTGTAGCTCTGGCTGAGAAGGTCGCAGCCATGGGAAAGTTGACAGTTAAGCCTATCTAGTGACAGCCCATCATAGGCTAGCTGGGTGATCTTGCAACTTGTATCATGCCGGAGTTGGATTTTCCCCATAGGGTTTCATTTATCGTTTACTCGGCAACTTCTATCAAGCAGGAGTTTAATTTTCCCCGTAGCGCTTCATTGATCGTGTACTCTTGAGTGTAGCTCGGGCTGAGAACGACGCAGCCATGGGAAAGTTGACAGTTAAGCCTATCTAGTGACAGCCCATCATAGGCTAGCTGGGTGATCTTGCAACTTGTATCATGTCGGAGTTTGATTTTCCCCATAGGGTTTCATTGATCGTGTATTCTTGAGTGTAGCTCTGGCTGAGAAGGTCGCAGCCATGGGAAAGTTGACAGTTAAGCCTATCTAGTGACAGCCCATCATAGGCTAGCTGGGTGATCTTGCAACTTGTATCATGTCGGAGTTTGATTTTCCCCATAGGGTTTCATTGATCGTGTATTCTTGAGTGTAGCTCTGGCTGAGAAGGTCCCAGCCATGGGAAAGTTGACAGTTAAGCCTATCTAGTGACAGCCCATCATAGGCTAGCTGGGTGATCTTGCAACTTGTATTATGCCGGAGTTGGATTTTCCCCATAATGTTTCATTGATCGTTTACTCGGCAACTTCTATCAAGCAGGAGTTTAATTTTCCCCATAGCGCTTCATTGATCGTGTACTCTTGAGTGTAGCTCGGGCTGAGAACGACGCAGCCATGGGAAAGTTGACAGTTAAGCCTATCTAGTGACAGCCCATCATAGGCTAGCTGGGTGATCTTGCAACTTGTATCATGTCGGAGTTTGATTTTCCCCATAGGGTTTCATTGATCGTGTATTCTTGAGTGTAGCTCTGGCTGAGAAGGTCGCAGCCATGGGAAAGTTGACAGTTAAGCCTATCTAGTGACAGCCCATCATAGGCTAGCTGGGTGATCTTGCAACTTGTATCATGTCGGAGTTTGATTTTCCCCATAGGGTTTCATTGATCGTGTATTCTTGAGTGTAGCTCTGGCTGAGAAGGTCCCAGCCATGGGAAAGTTGACAGTTAAGCCTATCTAGTGACAGCCCATCATAGGCTAGCTGGGTGATCTTGCAACTTGTATTATGCCGGAGTTGGATTTTCCCCATAATGTTTCATTGATCGTTTACTCGGCAACTTCTATCAAGCAGGAGTTTAATTTTCCCCATAGCGCTTCATTGATCGCGTACTCTTGAGTGTAGCTCGGGCTGAGAACGACGCAGCCATGGGAAAGTTGACAGTTAAGCCTATCTAGTGACAGCCCATCATAGGCTAGCTGGGTGATCTTGCAACTTGTATCATGCCGGAGTTAGATTTTCCCCATAGGGTTTCATTTATCGTTTACTCGGCAACTTCTATCAAGCAGGAGTTTAATTTTCCCCGTAGCGCTTCATTGATCGTGTACTCTTGAGTGTAGCTCGGGCTGAGAACGACGCAGCCATGGGAAAGTTGACAGTTAAGCCTATCTAGTGACAGCCCATCATAGGCTAGCTGGGTGATCTTGCAACTTGTATCATGTCGGAGTTTGATTTTCCCCATAGGGTTTCATTGATCGTGTATTCTTGAGTGTAGCTCTGGCTGAGAAGGTCGCAGCCATGGGAAAGTTGACAGTTAAGCCTATCTAGTGACAGCCCATCATAGGCTAGCTGGGTGATCTTGCAACTTGTATTATGCCGGAGTTGGATTTTCCCCATAATGTTTCATTGATCGTTTACTCGGCAACTTCTATCAAGCAGGAGTTTAATTTTCCCCATAGCGCTTCATTGATCGCGTACTCTTGAGTGTAGCTCGGGCTGAGAACGACGCAGCCATGGGAAAGTTGACAGTTAAGCCTATCTAGTGACAGCCCATCATAGGCTAGCTGGGTGATCTTGCAACTTGTATCATGTCGGAGTTTGATTTTCCCCATAGGGTTTCATTGATCGTGTATTCTTGAGTGTAGCTCTGGCTGAGAAGGTCGCAGCCATGGGAAAGTTGACAGTTAAGCCTATCTAGTGACAGCCCATCATAGGCTAGCTGGGTGATCTTGCAACTTGTATCATGTCGGAGTTTTGATTTTCCCCATAGGGTTTCATTGATCGTGTATTCTTGAGTGTAGCTCTGGCTGAGAAGGTCCCAGCCATGGGAAAGTTGACAGTTAAGCCTATCTAGTGACAGCCCATCATAGGCTAGCTGGGTGATCTTGCAACTTGTATCATGCCGGAGTTGTATTTTCCCCATAGAGTTTCATTGATCGTTTACTCGGCAACTTCTATCAAGCAGGAGTTTAATTTTCCCCATAGCGCTTCATTGATCGTGTACTCTTGAGTGTAGCTCGGGCTGAGAACGACGCAGCCATGGGAAAGTTGACAGTTAAGCCTATCTAGTGACAGCCCATCATAGGCTAGCTGGGTGATCTTGCAACTTGTATCATGTCGGAGTTTGATTTTCCCCATAGGGTTTCATTGATCGTGTATTCTTGAGTGTAGCTCTGGCTGAGAAGGTCGCAGCCATGGGAAAGTTGACAGTTAAGCCTATCTAGTGACAGCCCATCATAGGCTAGCTGGGTGATCTTGCAACTTGTATCATGCCGGAGTTGGATTTTCCCCATAGGGTTTCATTTATCGTTTACTCGGCAACTTCTATCAAGCAGGAGTTTAATTTTCCCCGTAGCGCTTCATTGATCGTGTACTCTTGAGTGTAGCTCGGGCTGAGAACGACGCAGCCATGGGAAAGTTGACAGTTAAGCCTATCTAGTGACAGCCCATCATAGGCTAGCTGGGTGATCTTGCAACTTGTATCATGTCGGAGTTTGATTTTCCCCATAGGGTTTCATTGATCGTGTATTCTTGAGTGTAGCTCTGGCTGAGAAGGTCGCAGCCATGGGAAAGTTGACAGTTAAGCCTATCTAGTGACAGCCCATCATAGGCTAGCTGGGTGATCTTGCAAGTTGTATCATGCCGGAGTTGGATTTTCCCCATAGGGTTTCATTTATCGTTTACTCGGCAACTTCTATCAAGCAGGAGTTTAATTTTCCCCGTAGCGCTTCATTGATCGTGTACTCTTGAGTGTAGCTCGGGCTGAGAACGACGCAGCCATGGGAAAGTTGACAGTTAAGCCTATCTAGTGACAGCCCATCATAGGCTAGCTGGGTGATCTTGCAACTTGTATCATGTCGGAGTTTGATTTTCCCCATAGGGTTTCATTGATCGTGTATTCTTGAGTGTAGCTCTGGCTGAGAAGGTCGCAGCCATGGGAAAGTTGACAGTTAAGCCTATCTAGTGACAGCCCATCATAGGCTAGCTGGGTGATCTTGCAACTTGTATCATGTCGGAGTTTGATTTTCCCCATAGGGTTTCATTGATCGTGTATTCTTGAGTGTAGCTCTGGCTGAGAAGGTCCCAGCCATGGGAAAGTTGACAGTTAAGCCTATCTAGTGACAGCCCATCATAGGCTAGCTGGGTGATCTTGCAACTTGTATCATGCCGGAGTTGGATTTTCCCCATAATGTTTCATTGATCGTTTACTCGGCAACTTCTATCAAGCAGGAGTTTAATTTTCCCCGTAGCGCTTCATTGATCGTGTACTCTTGAGTGTAGCTCGGGCTGAGAACGACGCAGCCATGGGAAAGTTGACAGTTAAGCCTATCTAGTGACAGCCCATCATAGGCTAGCTGGGTGATCTTGCAACTTGTATCATGTCGGAGTTTGATTTTCCCCATAGGGTTTCATTGATCGTGTATTCTTGAGTGTAGCTCTGGCTGAGAAGGTCGCAGCCATGGGAAAGTTGACAGTTAAGCCTATCTAGTGACAGCCCATCATAGGCTAGCTGGGTGATCTTGCAACTTGTATCATGTCGGAGTTTGATTTTCCCCATAGGGTTTCATTGATCGTGTATTCTTGAGTGTAGCTCTGGCTGAGAAGGTCGCAGCCATGGGAAAGTTGACAGTTAAGCCTATCTAGTGACAGCCCATCATAGGCTAGCTGGGTGATCTTGCAACTTGTATCATGTCGGAGTTTGATTTTCCCCATAGGGTTTCATTGATCGTGTATTCTTGAGTGTAGCTCTGGCTGAGAAGGTCCCAGCCATGGGAAAGTTGACAGTTAAGCCTATCTAGTGACAGCCCATCATAGGCTAGCTGGGTGATCTTGCAACTTGTATCATGCCGGAGTTGGATTTTCCCCATAGAGTTTCATTGATCGTTTACTCGGCAACTTCTATCAAGCAGGAGTTTAATTTTCCCCATAGCGCTTCATTGATCGTGTACTCTTGAGTGTAGCTCGGGCTGAGAACGACGCAGCCATGGGAAAGTTGACAGTTAAGCCTATCTAGTGACAGCCCATCATAGGCTAGCTGGGTGATCTTGCAACTTGTATCATGTCGGAGTTTGATTTTCCCCATAGGGTTTCATTGATCGTGTATTCTTGAGTGTAGCTCTGGCTGAGAAGGTCGCAGCCATGGGAAAGTTGACAGTTAAGCCTATCTAGTGACAGCCCATCATAGGCTAGCTGTGTGATCTTGCAACTTGTATCATGTCGGAGTTTGATTTTCCCCATAGGGTTTCATTGATCGTGTATTCTTGAGTGTAGCTCTGGCTGAGAAGGTCGCAGCCATGGGAAAGTTGACAGTTAAGCCTATCTAGTGACAGCCCATCATAGGCTAGCTGGGTGATCTTGCAACTTGTATCATGCCGGAGCTGGATTTTCCCCATAGAGTTTCATTGATCGTTTACTCGGCAACTTCTATCAAGCAGGAGTTTAATTTTCCCCATAGCGCTTCATTGATCGTGTACTCTTGAGTGTAGCTCGGGCTGAGAACGACGCAGCCATGGGAAAGTTGACAGTTAAGCATATCTAGTGACAGCCCATCATAGGCTAGCTGGGTGATCTTGCAACTTGTATCATGTCGGAGTTTGATTTTCCCCATAGGGTTTCATTGATCGTGTATTCTTGAGTGTAGCTCTGGCTGAGAAGGTCGCAGCCATGGGAAAGTTGACAGTTAAGCCTATCTAGTGACAGCCCATCATAGGCTAGCTGGGTGATCTTGCAACTTGTATCATGCCGGAGTTGGATTTTCCCCATAGGGTTTCATTGATCGTTTACTCGGCAACTTCTATCAAGCAGGAGTTTAATTTTCCCCGTAGCGCTTCATTGATCGTGTACTCTTGAGTGTAGCTCGGGCTGAGAACGACGCAGCCATGGGAAAGTTGACAGTTAAGCCTATCTAGTGACAGCCCATCATAGGCTAGCTGGGTGATCTTGCAACTTGTATCATGTCGGAGTTTGATTTTCCCCATAGGGTTTCATTGATCGTGTATTCTTGAGTGAAGCTCTGTCTGAGAAGGTCGCAGCCATGGGAAAGTTGACAGTTAAGCCTATCTAGTGACAGCCCATCATAGGCTAGCTGGGTGATCTTGCAACTTGTATCATGTCGGAGTTTGATTTTCCCCATAGGGTTTCATTGATCGTGTATTCTTGAGTGTAGCTCTGGCTGAGAAGGTCGCAGCCATGGGAAAGTTGACAGTTAAGCCTATTTAGTGACAGCCCATCATAGGCTAGCTGGGTGATCTTGCAACTTGTATCATGTCGGAGTTTGATTTTCCCCATAGGGTTTCATTGATCGTGTATTCTTGAGTGTAGCTCTGGCTGAGAAGGTCCCAGCCATGGGAAAGTTGACAGTTAAGCCTATCTAGTGACAGCCCATCATAGGCTAGCTGGGTGATCTTGCAACTTGTATCATGCCGGAGTTGTATTTTCCCCATAGAGTTTCATTGATCGTTTACTCGGCAACTTCTATCAAGCAGGAGTTTAATTTTCCCCATAGCGCTTCATTGATCGTGTACTCTTGAGTGTAGCTCGGGCTGAGAACGACGCAGCCATGGGAAAGTTGACAGTTAAGCCTATCTAGTGACAGCCCATCATAGGCTAGCTGGGTGATCTTGCAACTTGTATCATGTCGGAGTTTGATTTTCCCCATAGGGTTTCATTGATCGTGTATTCTTGAGTGTAGCTCTGGCTGAGAAGGTCGCAGCCATGGGAAAGTTGACAGTTAAGCCTATCTAGTGACAGCCCATCATAGGCTAGCTGGGTGATCTTGCAACTTGTATCATGCCGGAGTTGGATTTTCCCCATAGGGTTTCATTTATCGTTTACTCGGCAACTTCTATCAAGCAGGAGTTTAATTTTCCCCGTAGCGCTTCATTGATCGTGTACTCTTGAGTGTAGCTCGGGCTGAGAACGACGCAGCCATGGGAAAGTTGACAGTTAAGCCTATCTAGTGACAGCCCATCATAGGCTAGCTGGGTGATCTTGCAACTTGTATCATGTCGGAGTTTGATTTTCCCCATAGGGTTTCATTGATCGTGTATTCTTGAGTGTAGCTCTGGCTGAGAAGGTCGCAGCCATGGGAAAGTTGACAGTTAAGCCTATCTAGTGACAGCCCATCATAGGCTAGCTGGGTGATCTTGCAACTTGTATCATGTCGGAGTTTGATTTTCCCCATAGGGTTTCATTGATCGTGTATTCTTGAGTGTAGCTCTGGCTGAGAAGGTCCCAGCCATGGGAAAGTTGACAGTTAAGCCTATCTAGTGACAGCCCATCATAGGCTAGCTGGGTGATCTTGCAACTTGTATTATGCCGGAGTTGGATTTTCCCCATAATGTTTCATTGATCGTTTACTCGGCAACTTCTATCAAGCAGGAGTTTAATTTTCCCCATAGCGCTTCATTGATCGTGTACTCTTGAGTGTAGCTCGGGCTGAGAACGACGCAGCCATGGGAAAGTTGACAGTTAAGCCTATCTAGTGACAGCCCATCATAGGCTAGCTGGGTGATCTTGCAACTTGTATCATGTCGGAGTTTGATTTTCCCCATAGGGTTTCATTGATCGTGTATTCTTGAGTGTAGCTCTGGCTGAGAAGGTCGCAGCCATGGGAAAGTTGACAGTTAAGCCTATCTAGTGACAGCCCATCATAGGCTAGCTGGGTGATCTTGCAACTTGTATCATGTCGGAGTTTGATTTTCCCCATAGGGTTTCATTGATCGTGTATTCTTGAGTGTAGCTCTGGCTGAGAAGGTCCCAGCCATGGGAAAGTTGACAGTTAAGCCTATCTAGTGACAGCCCATCATAGGCTAGCTGGGTGATCTTGCAACTTGTATTATGCCGGAGTTGGATTTTCCCCATAATGTTTCATTGATCGTTTACTCGGCAACTTCTATCAAGCAGGAGTTTAATTTTCCCCATAGCGCTTCATTGATCGCGTACTCTTGAGTGTAGCTCGGGCTGAGAACGACGCAGCCATGGGAAAGTTGACAGTTAAGCCTATCTAGTGACAGCCCATCATAGGCTAGCTGGGTGATCTTGCAACTTGTATCATGCCGGAGTTAGATTTTCCCCATAGGGTTTCATTTATCGTTTACTCGGCAACTTCTATCAAGCAGGAGTTTAATTTTCCCCGTAGCGCTTCATTGATCGTGTACTCTTGAGTGTAGCTCGGGCTGAGAACGACGCAGCCATGGGAAAGTTGACAGTTAAGCCTATCTAGTGACAGCCCATCATAGGCTAGCTGGGTGATCTTGCAACTTGTATCATGTCGGAGTTTGATTTTCCCCATAGGGTTTCATTGATCGTGTATTCTTGAGTGTAGCTCTGGCTGAGAAGGTCGCAGCCATGGGAAAGTTGACAGTTAAGCCTATCTAGTGACAGCCCATCATAGGCTAGCTGGGTGATCTTGCAACTTGTATTATGCCGGAGTTGGATTTTCCCCATAATGTTTCATTGATCGTTTACTCGGCAACTTCTATCAAGCAGGAGTTTAATTTTCCCCATAGCGCTTCATTGATCGCGTACTCTTGAGTGTAGCTCGGGCTGAGAACGACGCAGCCATGGGAAAGTTGACAGTTAAGCCTATCTAGTGACAGCCCATCATAGGCTAGCTGGGTGATCTTGCAACTTGTATCATGTCGGAGTTTGATTTTCCCCATAGGGTTTCATTGATCGTGTATTCTTGAGTGTAGCTCTGGCTGAGAAGGTCGCAGCCATGGGAAAGTTGACAGTTAAGCCTATCTAGTGACAGCCCATCATAGGCTAGCTGGGTGATCTTGCAACTTGTATCATGTCGGAGTTTGATTTTCCCCATAGGGTTTCATTGATCGTGTATTCTTGAGTGTAGCTCTGGCTGAGAAGGTCGCAGCCATGGGAAAGTTGACAGTTAAGCCTATCTAGTGACAGCCCATCATAGGCTAGCTGGGTGATCTTGCAACTTGTCTCATGCCGGAGTTGGATTTTCCCCATAGAGTTTCATTGATCGTTTACTCGGCAACTTCTATCAAGCAGGAGTTTAATTTTCCCCGTAGCGCTTCATTGATCGTGTACTCTTGAGTGTAGCTCGGGCTGAGAACGACGCAGCCATGGGAAAGTTGACAGTTAAGCATATCTAGTGACAGTCCATCATAGGCTAGCTGGGTGATCTTGCAACTTGTATCATGTCGGAGTTTGATTTTCCCCATAGGGTTTCATTGATCGTGTATTCTTGAGTGTAGCTCTGGCTGAGAAGGTCGCAGCCATGGGAAAGTTGACAGTTAAGCCTATCTAGTGACAGCCCATCATAGGCTAGCTGGGTGATCTTGCAACTTGTATCATGCCGGAGTTGGATTTTCCCCATAGGGTTTCATTGATCGTTTACTCGGCAACTTCTATCAAGCAGGAGTTTAATTTTCCCCGTAGCGCTTCATTGATCGTGTACTCTTGAGTGTAGCTCGGGCTGAGAACGACGCAGCCATGGGAAAGTTGACAGTTAAGCCTATCTAGTGACAGCCCATCATAGGCTAGCTGGGTGATCTTGCAACTTGTATCATGTCGGAGTTTGATTTTCCCCATAGGGTTTCATTGATCGTGTATTCTTGAGTGTAGCTCTGGCTGAGAAGGTCGCAGCCATGGGAAAGTTGACAGTTAAGCCTATCTAGTGACAGCCCATCATAGGCTAGCTGGGTGATCTTGCAAGTTGTATCATGCCGGAGTTGGATTTTCCCCATAGGGTTTCATTTATCGTTTACTCGGCAACTTCTATCAAGCAGGAGTTTAATTTTCCCCGTAGCGCTTCATTGATCGTGTACTCTTGAGTGTAGCTCGGGCTGAGAACGACGCAGCCATGGGAAAGTTGACAGTTAAGCCTATCTAGTGACAGCCCATCATAGGCTAGCTGGGTGATCTTGCAACTTGTATCATGTCGGAGTTTGATTTTCCCCATAGGGTTTCATTGATCGTGTATTCTTGAGTGTAGCTCTGGCTGAGAAGGTCGCAGCCATGGGAAAGTTGACAGTTAAGCCTATCTAGTGACAGCCCATCATAGGCTAGCTGGGTGATCTTGCAACTTGTATCATGTCGGAGTTTGATTTTCCCCATAGGGTTTCATTGATCGTGTATTCTTGAGTGTAGCTCTGGCTGAGAAGGTCCCAGCCATGGGAAAGTTGACAGTTAAGCCTATCTAGTGACAGCCCATCATAGGCTAGCTGGGTGATCTTGCAACTTGTATCATGCCGGAGTTGGATTTTCCCCATAATGTTTCATTGATCGTTTACTCGGCAACTTCTATCAAGCAGGAGTTTAATTTTCCCCGTAGCGCTTCATTGATCGTGTACTCTTGAGTGTAGCTCGGGCTGAGAACGACGCAGCCATGGGAAAGTTGACAGTTAAGCCTATCTAGTGACAGCCCATCATAGGCTAGCTGGGTGATCTTGCAACTTGTATCATGTCGGAGTTTGATTTTCCCCATAGGGTTTCATTGATCGTGTATTCTTGAGTGTAGCTCTGGCTGAGAAGGTCGCAGCCATGGGAAAGTTGACAGTTAAGCCTATCTAGTGACAGCCCATCATAGGCTAGCTGGGTGATCTTGCAACTTGTATCATGTCGGAGTTTGATTTTCCCCATAGGGTTTCATTGATCGTGTATTCTTGAGTGTAGCTCTGGCTGAGAAGGTCGCAGCCATGGGAAAGTTGACAGTTAAGCCTATCTAGTGACAGCCCATCATAGGCTAGCTGGGTGATCTTGCAACTTGTATCATGTCGGAGTTTGATTTTCCCCATAGGGTTTCATTGATCGTGTATTCTTGAGTGTAGCTCTGGCTGAGAAGGTCCCAGCCATGGTAAAGTTGACAGTTAAGCCTATCTAGTGACAGCCCATCATAGGCTAGCTGGGTGATCTTGCAACTTGTATCATGCCGGAGTTGGATTTTCCCCATAGAGTTTCATTGATCGTTTACTCGGCAACTTCTATCAAGCAGGAGTTTGATTTTCCCCATAGCGCTTCATTGATCGTGTACTCTTGAGTGTAGCTCGGGCTGAGAACGACGCAGCCATGGGAAAGTTGACAGTTAAGCCTATCTAGTGACAGCCCATCATAGGCTAGCTGGGTGATCTTGCAACTTGTATCATGTCGGAGTTTGATTTTCCCCATAGGGTTTCATTGATCGTGTATTCTTGAGTGTAGCTCTGGCTGAGAAGGTCCCAGCCATGGGAAAGTTGACAGTTAAGCCTATCTAGTGACAGCCCATCATAGGCTAGCTGGGTGATCTTGCAACTTGTATCATGCCGGAGATGGATTTTCCCCATAGAGTTTCATTGATCGTTTACTCGGCAACTTCTATCAAGCAGGAGTTTAATTTTCCCCATAGCGCTTCATTGATCGTGTACTCTTGAGTGTAGCTCGGGCTGAGAACGACGCAGCCATGGGAAAGTTGACAGTTAAGCCTATCTAGTGACAGCCCATCATAGGCTAGCTGGGTGATCTTGCAACTTGTATCATGTCGGAGTTTGATTTTCCCCATAGGGTTTCATTGATCGTGTATTCTTGAGTGTAGCTCTGGCTGAGAAGGTCGCAGCCATGGGAAAGTTGACAGTTAAGCCTATCTAGTGACAGCCCATCATAGGCTAGCTGGGTGATCTTGCAACTTGTATCATGTCGGAGTTTGATTTTCCCCATAGGGTTTCATTGATCGTGTATTCTTGAGTGTAGCTCTGGCTGAGAAGGTCCCAGCCATGGGAAAGTTGACAGTTAAGCCTATCTAGTGACAGCCCATCATAGGCTAGCTGGGTGATCTTGCAACTTGTATCATGCCGGAGTTGGATTTTCCCCATAGAGTTTCATTGATCGTTTACTCGGCAACTTCTATCAAGCAGGAGTTTAATTTTCCCCATAGCGCTTCATTGATCGTGTACTCTTGAGTGTAGCTCGGGCTGAGAACGACGCAGCCATGGGAAAGTTGACAGTTAAGCCTATCTAGTGACAGCCCATCATAGGCTAGCTGGGTGATCTTGCAACTTGTATCATGTCGGAGTTTGATTTTCCCCATAGGGTTTCATTGATCGTGTATTCTTGAGTGTAGCTCTGGCTGAGAAGGTCGCAGCCATGGGAAAGTTGACAGTTAAGCCTATCTAGTGACAGCCCATCATAGGCTAGCTGGGTGATCTTGCAACTTGTATCATGTCGGAGTTTGATTTTCCCCATAGGGTTTCATTGATCGTGTATTCTTGAGTGTAGCTCTGGCTGAGAAGGTCGCAGCCATGGGAAAGTTGACAGTTAAGCCTATCTAGTGACAGCCCATCATAGGCTAGCTGGGTGATCTTGCAACTTGTATCATGCCGGAGTTGGATTTTCCCCATAGAGTTTCATTGATCGTTTACTCGGCAACTTCTATCAAGCAGGAGTTTAATTTTCCCCATAGCGCTTCATTGATCGTGTACTCTTGAGTGTAGCTCGGGCTGAGAACGACGCAGCCATGGGAAAGTTGACAGTTAAGCATATCTAGTGACAGCCCATCATAGGCTAGCTGGGTGATCTTGCAACTTGTATCATGTCGGAGTTTGATTTTCCCCATAGGGTTTCATTGATCGTGTATTCTTGAGTGTAGCTCTGGCTGAGAAGGTCGCAGCCATGGGAAAGTTGACAGTTAAGCCTATCTAGTGACAGCCCATCATAGGCTAGCTGGGTGATCTTGCAACTTGTATCATGCCGGAGTTGGATTTTCCCCATAGAGTTTCATTGATCGTTTACTCGGCAACTTCTATCAAGCAGGAGTTTAATTTTCCCCATAGCGCTTCATTGATCGTGTACTCTTGAGTGTAGCTCGGGCTGAGAACGACGCAGCCATGGGAAAGTTGACAGTTAAGCATATCTAGTGACAGCCCATCATAGGCTAGCTGGGTGATCTTGCAACTTGTATCATGTCGGAGTTTGATTTTCCCCATAGGGTTTCATTGATCGTGTATTCTTGAGTGTAGCTCTGGCTGAGAAGGTCGCAGCCATGGGAAAGTTGACAGTTAAGCCTATCTAGTGACAGCCCATCATAGGCTAGCTGGGTGATCTTGCAACTTGTATCATGCCGGAGTTGGATTTTCCCCTAGGGTTTCATTGATCGTTTACTCGGCAACTTCTATCAAGCAGGAGTTTAATTTTCCCCGTAGCGCTTCATTGATCGTGTACTCTTGAGTGTAGCTCGGGCTGAGAACGACGCAGCCATGGGAAAGTTGACAGTTAAGCCTATCTAGTGACAGCCCATCATAGGCTAGCTGGGTGATCTTGCAACTTGTATCATGTCGGAGTTTGATTTTCCCCATAGGGTTTCATTGATCGTGTATTCTTGAGTGTAGCTCTGGCTGAGAAGGTCGCAGCCATGGGAAAGTTGACAGTTAAGCCTATCTAGTGACAGCCCATCATAGGCTAGCTGGGTGATCTTGCAACTTGTATCATGTCGGAGTTTGATTTTCCCCATAGGGTTTCATTGATCGTGTATTCTTGAGTGTAGCTCTGGCTGAGAAGGTCGCAGCCATGGGAAAGTTGACAGTTAAGCCTATCTAGTGACAGCCCATCATAGGCTAGCTGGGTGATCTTGCAACTTGTATCATGCCGGAGTTGGATTTTCCCCATAGAGTTTCATTGATCGTTTACTCGGCAACTTCTATCAAGCAGGAGTTTAATTTTCCCCATAGCGCTTCATTGATCGTGTACTCTTGAGTGTAGCTCGGGCTGAGAACGACGCAGCCATGGGAAAGTTGACAGTTAAGCCTATCTAGTGACAGCCCATCATAGGCTAGCTGGGTGATCTTGCAACTTGTATCATGTCGGAGTTTGATTTTCCCCATAGGGTTTCATTGATCGTGTATTCTTGAGTGTAGCTCTGGCTGAGAAGGTCCCAGCCATGGGAAAGTTGACAGTTAAGCCTATCTAGTGACAGCCCATCATAGGCTAGCTGGGTGATCTTGCAACTTGTATCATGCCGGAGATGGATTTTCCCCATAGAGTTTCATTGATCGTTTACTCGGCAACTTCTATCAAGCAGGAGTTTAATTTTCCCCATAGCGCTTCATTGATCGTGTACTCTTGAGTGTAGCTCGGGCTGAGAACGACGCAGCCATGGGAAAGTTGACAGTTAAGCCTATCTAGTGACAGCCCATCATAGGCTAGCTGGGTGATCTTGCAACTTGTATCATGTCGGAGTTTGATTTTCCCCATAGGGTTTCATTGATCGTGTATTCTTGAGTGTAGCTCTGGCTGAGAAGGTCGCAGCCATGGGAAAGTTGACAGTTAAGCCTATCTAGTGACAGCCCATCATAGGCTAGCTGGGTGATCTTGCAACTTGTATCATGTCGGAGTTTGATTTTCCCCATAGGGTTTCATTGATCGTGTATTCTTGAGTGTAGCTCTGGCTGAGAAGGTCCCAGCCATGGGAAAGTTGACAGTTAAGCCTATCTAGTGACAGCCCATCATAGGCTAGCTGGGTGATCTTGCAACTTGTATCATGCCGGAGTTGGATTTTCCCCATAGAGTTTCATTGATCGTTTACTCGGCAACTTCTATCAAGCAGGAGTTTAATTTTCCCCATAGCGCTTCATTGATCGTGTACTCTTGAGTGTAGCTCTGGCTGAGAAGGTCGCAGCCATGGGAAAGTTGACAGTTAAGCCTATCTAGTGACAGCCCATCATAGGCTAGCTGGGTGATCTTGCAACTTGTATCATGTCGGAGTTTGATTTTCCCCATAGGGTTTCATTGATCGTGTATTCTTGAGTGTAGCTCTGGCTGAGAAGGTCGCAGCCATGGGAAAGTTGACAGTTAAGCCTATCTAGTGACAGCCCATCATAGGCTAGCTGGGTGATCTTGCAACTTGTATCATGCCGGAGTTAGATTTTCCCCATAGGGTTTCATTTATCGTTTACTCGGCAACTTCTATCAAGCAGGAGTTTAATTTTCCCCGTAGCGCTTCATTGATCGTGTACTCTTGAGTGTAGCTCGGGCTGAGAACGACGCAGCCATGGGAAAGTTGACAGTTAAGCCTATCTAGTGACAGCCCATCATAGGCTAGCTGGGTGATCTTGCAACTTGTATCATGTCGGAGTTTGATTTTCCCCATAGGGTTTCATTGATCGTGTATTCTTGAGTGTAGCTCTGGCTGAGAAGGTCGCAGCCATGGGAAAGTTGACAGTTAAGCCTATCTAGTGACAGCCCATCATAGGCTAGCTGGGTGATCTTGCAACTTGTATCATGTCGGAGTTTGATTTTCCCCATAGGGTTTCATTGATCGTGTATTCTTGAGTGTAGCTCTGGCTGAGAAGGTCCCAGCCATGGGAAAGTTGACAGTTAAGCCTATCTAGTGACAGCCCATCATAGGCTAGCTGGGTGATCTTGCAACTTGTATTATGCCGGAGTTGGATTTTCCCCATAATGTTTCATTGATCGTTTACTCGGCAACTTCTATCAAGCAGGAGTTTAATTTTCCCCATAGCGCTTCATTGATCGCGTACTCTTGAGTGTAGCTCGGGCTGAGAACGACGCAGCCATGGGAAAGTTGACAGTTAAGCCTATCTAGTGACAGCCCATCATAGGCTAGCTGGGTGATCTTGCAACTTGTATCATGTCGGAGTTTGATTTTCCCCATAGGGTTTCATTGATCGTGTATTCTTGAGTGTAGCTCTGGCTGAGAAGGTCGCAGCCATGGGAAAGTTGACAGTTAAGCCTATCTAGTGACAGCCCATCATAGGCTAGCTGGGTGATCTTGCAACTTGTATCATGTCGGAGTTTGATTTTCCCCATAGGGTTTCATTGATCGTGTATTCTTGAGTGTAGCTCTGGCTGAGAAGGTCGCAGCCATGGGAAAGTTGACAGTTAAGCCTATCTAGTGACAGCCCATCATAGGCTAGCTGGGTGATCTTGCAACTTGTCTCATGCCGGAGTTGGATTTTCCCCATAGAGTTTCATTGATCGTTTACTCGGCAACTTCTATCAAGCAGGAGTTTAATTTTCCCCGTAGCGCTTCATTGATCGTGTACTCTTGAGTGTAGCTCGGGCTGAGAACGACGCAGCCATGGGAAAGTTGACAGTTAAGCATATCTAGTGACAGTCCATCATAGGCTAGCTGGGTGATCTTGCAACTTGTATCATGTCGGAGTTTGATTTTCCCCATAGGGTTTCATTGATCGTGTATTCTTGAGTGTAGCTCTGGCTGAGAAGGTCGCAGCCATGGGAAAGTTGACAGTTAAGCCTATCTAGTGACAGCCCATCATAGGCTAGCTGGGTGATCTTGCAACTTGTATCATGCCGGAGTTGGATTTTCCCCATAGGGTTTCATTGATCGTTTACTCGGCAACTTCTATCAAGCAGGAGTTTAATTTTCCCCGTAGCGCTTCATTGATCGTGTACTCTTGAGTGTAGCTCGGGCTGAGAACGACGCAGCCATGGGAAAGTTGACAGTTAAGCCTATCTAGTGACAGCCCATCATAGGCTAGCTGGGTGATCTTGCAACTTGTATCATGTCGGAGTTTGATTTTCCCCATAGGGTTTCATTGATCGTGTATTCTTGAGTGTAGCTCTGGCTGAGAAGGTCGCAGCCATGGGAAAGTTGACAGTTAAGCCTATCTAGTGACAGCCCATCATAGGCTAGCTGGGTGATCTTGCAACTTGTATCATGTCGGAGTTTGATTTTCCCCATAGGGTTTCATTGATCGTGTATTCTTGAGTGTAGCTCTGGCTGAGAAGGTCGCAGCCATGGGAAAGTTGACAGTTAAGCCTATCTAGTGACAGCCCATCATAGGCTAGCTGGGTGATCTTGCAACTTGTATCATGTCGCAGTTTGATTTTCCCCATAGGGTTTCATTGATCGTGTATTCTTGAGTGTAGCTCTGGCTGAGAAGGTCCCAGCCATGGGAAAGTTGACAGTTAAGCCTATCTAGTGACAGCCCATCATAGGCTAGCTGGGTGATCTTGCAACTTGTATCATGCCGGAGTTGGATTTTCCCCATAGAGTTTCATTGATCGTTTACTCGGCAACTTCTATCAAGCAGGAGTTTAATTTTCCCCATAGCGCTTCATTGATCGTGTACTCTTGAGTGTAGCTCGGGCTGAGAACGAAGCAGCCATGGGAGAGTTGACAGTTAAGCATATCTAGTGACAGTCCATCATAGGCTAGCTGGGTGATCTTGCAACTTGTATCATGTCGGAGTTTGATTTTCCCCATAGGGTTTCATTGATCGTGTATTCTTGAGTGTAGCTCTGGCTGAGAAGGTCGCAGCCATGGGAAAGTTGACAGTTAAGCCTATCTAGTGACAGCCCATCATAGGCTAGCTGGGTGATCTTGCAACTTGTATCATGCCGGAGTTGGATTTTCCCCATAGGGTTTCATTGATCGTTTACTCGGCAACTTCTATCAAGCAGGAGTTTAATTTTCCCCGTAGCGCTTCATTGATCGTGTACTCTTGAGTGTAGCTCGGGCTGAGAACGACGCAGCCATGGGAAAGTTGACAGTTAAGCCTATCTAGTGACAGCCCATCATAGGCTAGCTGGGTGATCTTGCAACTTGTATCATGTCGGAGTTTGATTTTCCCCATAGGGTTTCATTGATCGTGTATTCTTGAGTGTAGCTCTGGCTGAGAAGGTCGCAGCCATGGGAAAGTTGACAGTTAAGCCTATCTAGTGACAGCCCATCATAGGCTAGCTGGGTGATCTTGCAACTTGTATCATGTCGGAGTTTGATTTTCCCCATAGGGTTTCATTGATCGTGTATTCTTGAGTGTAGCTCTGGCTGAGAAGGTCGCAGCCATGGGAAAGTTGACAGTTAAGCCTATCTAGTGACAGCCCATCATAGGCTAGCTGGGTGATCTTGCAACTTGTATCATGTCGGAGTTTGATTTTCCCCATAGGGTTTCATTGATCGTGTATTCTTGAGTGTAGCTCTGGCTGAGAAGGTCCCAGCCATGGGAAAGTTGACAGTTAAGCCTATCTAGTGACAGCCCATCATAGGCTAGCTGGGTGATCTTGCAACTTGTATCATGCCGGAGTTGGATTTTCCCCATAGAGTTTCATTGATCGTTTACTCGGCAACTTCTATCAAGCAGGAGTTTAATTTTCCCCATAGCGCTTCATTGATCGTGTACTCTTGAGTGTAGCTCGGGCTGAGAACGACGCAGCCATGGGAAAGTTGACAGTTAAGCCTATCTAGTGACAGCCCATCATAGGCTAGCTGGGTGATCTTGCAACTTGTATCATGTCGGAGTTTGATTTTCCCCATAGGGTTTCATTGATCGTGTTTTCTTGAGTGTAGCTCTGGCTGAGAAGGTCGCAGCCATGGGAAAGTTGACAGTTAAGCCTATCTAGTGACAGCCCATCATAGGCTAGCTGGGTGATCTTGCAAGTTGTATCATGCCGGAGTTGGATTTTCCCCATAGGGTTTCATTTATCGTTTACTCGGCAACTTCTATCAAGCAGGAGTTTAATTTTCCCCGTAGCGCTTCATTGATCGTGTACTCTTGAGTGTAGCTCGGGCTGAGAACGACGCAGCCATGGGAAAGTTGACAGTTAAGCCTATCTAGTGACAGCCCATCATAGGCTAGCTGGGTGATCTTGCAACTTGTATCATGTCGGAGTTTGATTTTCCCCATAGGGTTTCATTGATCGTGTATTCTTGAGTGTAGCTCTGGCTGAGAAGGTCGCAGCCATGGGAAAGTTGACAGTTAAGCCTATCTAGTGACAGCCCATCATAGGCTAGCTGGGTGATCTTGCAACTTGTATCATGTCGGAGTTTGATTTTCCCCATAGGATTTCATTGATCGTGTATTCTTGAGTGTAGCTCTGGCTGAGAAGGTCCCAGCCATGGGAAAGTTGACAGTTAAGCCTATCTAGTGACAGCCCATCATAGGCTAGCTGGGTGATCTTGCAACTTGTATCATGCCGGAGTTGGATTTTCCCCATAATGTTTCATTGATCGTTTACTCGGCAACTTCTATCAAGCAGGAGTTTAATTTTCCCCGTAGCGCTTCATTGATCGTGTACTCTTGAGTGTAGCTCGGGCTGAGAACGACGCAGCCATGGGAAAGTTGACAGTTAAGCCTATCTAGTGACAGCCCATCATAGGCTAGCTGGGTGATCTTGCAACTTGTATCATGTCGGAGTTTGATTTTCCCCATAGGGTTTCATTGATCGTGTATTCTTGAGTGTAGCTCTGGCTGAGAAGGTCGCAGCCATGGGAAAGTTGACAGTTAAGCCTATCTAGTGACAGCCCATCATAGGCTAGCTGGGTGATCTTGCAACTTGTATCATGTCGGAGTTTGATTTTCCCCATAGGGTTTCATTGATCGTGTATTCTTGAGTGTAGCTCTGGCTGAGAAGGTCGCAGCCATGGGAAAGTTGACAGTTAAGCCTATCTAGTGACAGCCCATCATAGGCTAGCTGGGTGATCTTGCAACTTGTATCATGTCGGAGTTTGATTTTCCCCATAGGGTTTCATTGATCGTGTATTCTTGAGTGTAGCTCTGGCTGAGAAGGTCCCAGCCATGGGAAAGTTGACAGTTAAGCCTATCTAGTGACAGCCCATCATAGGCTAGCTGGGTGATCTTGCAACTTGTATCATGCCGGAGTTGGATTTTCCCCATAATGTTTCATTGATCGTTTACTCGGCAACTTCTATCAAGCAGGAGTTTAATTTTCCCCATAGCGCTTCATTGATCGTGTACTCTTGAGTGTAGCTCGGGCTGAGAACGACGCAGCCATGGGAAAGTTGACAGTTAAGCCTATCTAGTGACAGCCCATCATAGGCTAGCTGGGTGATCTTGCAACTTGTATCATGTCGGAGTTTGATTTTCCCCATAGGGTTTCATTGATCGTGTATTCTTGAGTGTAGCTCTGGCTGAGAAGGTCCCAGCCATGGGAAAGTTGACAGTTAAGCCTATCTAGTGACAGCCCATCATAGGCTAGCTGGGTGATCTTGCAACTTGTATCATGCCGGAGATGGATTTTCCCCATAGAGTTTCATTGATCGTTTACTCGGCAACTTCTATCAAGCAGGAGTTTAATTTTCCCCATAGCGCTTCATTGATCGTGTACTCTTGAGTGTAGCTCGGGCTGAGAACGACGCAGCCATGGGAAAGTTGACAGTTAAGCCTATCTAGTGACAGCCCATCATAGGCTAGCTGGGTGATCTTGCCACTTGTATCATGTCGGAGTTTGATTTTCCCCATAGGGTTTCATTGATCGTGTATTCTTGAGTGTAGCTCTGGCTGAGAAGGTCGCAGCCATGGGAAAGTTGACAGTTAAGCCTATCTAGTGACAGCCCATCATAGGCTAGCTGGGTGATCTTGCAACTTGTATCATGTCGGAGTTTGATTTTCCCCATAGGGTTTCATTGATCGTGTATTCTTGAGTGTAGCTCTGGCTGAGAAGGTCCCAGCCATGGGAAAGTTGACAGTTAAGCCTATCTAGTGACAGCCCATCATAGGCTAGCTGGGTGATCTTGCAACTTGTATCATGCCGGAGTTGGATTTTCCCCATAGAGTTTCATTGATCGTTTACTCGGCAACTTCTATCAAGCAGGAGTTTAATTTTCCCCATAGCGCTTCATTGATCGTGTACTCTTGAGTGTAGCTCGGGCTGAGAACGACGCAGCCATGGGAAAGTTGACAGTTAAGCCTATCTAGTGACAGCCCATCATAGGCTAGCTGGGTGATCTTGCAACTTGTATCATGTCGGAGTTTGATTTTCCCCATAGGGTTTCATTGATCGTGTATTCTTGAGTGTAGCTCTGGCTGAGAAGGTCGCAGCCATGGGAAAGTTGACAGTTAAGCCTATCTAGTGACAGCCCATCATAGGCTAGCTGGGTGATCTTGCAACTTGTATCATGTCGGAGTTTGATTTTCCCCATAGGGTTTCATTGATCGTGTATTCTTGAGTGTAGCTCTGGCTGAGAAGGTCGCAGCCATGGGAAAGTTGACAGTTAAGCCTATCTAGTGACAGCCCATCATAGGCTAGCTGGGTGATCTTGCAACTTGTATCATGCCGGAGTTGGATTTTCCCCATAGAGTTTCATTGATCGTTTACTCGGCAACTTCTATCAAGCAGGAGTTTAATTTTCCCCATAGCGCTTCATTGATCGTGTACTCTTGAGTGTAGCTCGGGCTGAGAACGACGCAGCCATGGGAAAGTTGACAGTAAAGCCTATCTAGTGACAGCCCATCATAGGCTAGCTGGGTGATCTTGCAACTTGTATCATGTCGGAGTTTGATTTTCCCCATAGGGTTTCATTGATCGTGTATTCTTGAGTGTAGCTCTGGCTGAGAAGGTCGCAGCCATGGGAAAGTTGACAGTTAAGCCTATCTAGTGACAGCCCATCATAGGCTAGCTGGGTGATCTTGCAACTTGTATCATGCCGGAGTTGGATTTTCCCCATAGGGTTTCATTGATCGTTTACTCGGCAACTTCTATCAAGCAGGAGTTTAATTTTCCCCGTAGCGCTTCATTGATCGTGTACTCTTGAGTGTAGCTCGGGCTGAGAACGACGCAGCCATGGGAAAGTTGACAGTTAAGCCTATCTAGTGACAGCCCATCATAGGCTAGCTGGGTGATCTTGCAACTTGTATCATGTCGGAGTTTGATTTTCCCCATAGGGTTTCATTGATCGTGTATTCTTGAGTGTAGCTCTGGCTGAGAAGGTCGCAGCCATGGGAAAGTTGACAGTTAAGCCTATCTAGTGACAGCCCATCATAGGCTAGCTGGGTGATCTTGCAACTTGTATCATGTCGGAGTTTGATTTTCCCCATAGGGTTTCATTGATCGTGTATTCTTGAGTGTAGCTCTGGCTGAGAAGGTCGCAGCCATGGGAAAGTTGACAGTTAAGCCTATCTAGTGACAGCCCATCATAGGCTAGCTGGGTGATCTTGCAACTTGTATCATGCCGGAGTTGGATTTTCCCCATAGAGTTTCATTGATCGTTTACTCGGCAACTTCTATCAAGCAGGAGTTTAATTTTCCCCATAGCGCTTCATTGATCGTGTACTCTTGAGTGTAGCTCGGGCTGAGAACGACGCAGCCATGGGAAAGTTGACAGTTAAGCCTATCTAGTGACAGCCCATCATAGGCTAGTTGGGTGATCTTGCAACTTGTATCATGTCGGAGTTTGATTTTCCCCATAGGGTTTCATTGATCGTGTATTCTTGAGTGTAGCTCTGGCTGAGAAGGTCCCAGCCATGGGAAAGTTGACAGTTAAGCCTATCTAGTGACAGCCCATCATAGGCTAGCTGGGTGATCTTGCAACTTGTATCATGCCGGAGATGGATTTTCCCCATAGAGTTTCATTGATCGTTTACTCGGCAACTTCTATCAAGCAGGAGTTTAATTTTCCCCATAGCGCTTCATTGATCGTGTACTCTTGAGTGTAGCTCGGGCTGAGAACGACGCAGCCATGGGAAAGTTGACAGTTAAGCCTATCTAGTGACAGCCCATCATAGGCTAGCTGGGTGATCTTGCAACTTGTATCATGTCGGAGTTTGATTTTCCCCATAGGGTTTCATTGATCGTGTATTCTTGAGTGTAGCTCTGGCTGAGAAGGTCGCAGCCATGGGAAAGTTGACAGTTAAGCCTATCTAGTGACAGCCCATCATAGGCTAGCTGGGTGATCTTGCAACTTGTATCATGTCGGAGTTTGATTTTCCCCATAGGGTTTCATTGATCGTGTATTCTTGAGTGTAGCTCTGGCTGAGAAGGTCCCAGCCATGGGAAAGTTGACAGTTAAGCCTATCTAGTGACAGCCCATCATAGGCTAGCTGGGTGATCTTGCAACTTGTATCATGCCGGAGTTGGATTTTCCCCATAGAGTTTCATTGATCGTTTACTCGGCAACTTCTATCAAGCAGGAGTTTAATTTTCCCCATAGCGCTTCATTGATCGTGTACTCTTGAGTGTAGCTCGGGCTGAGAACGACGCAGCCATGGGAAAGTTGACAGTTAAGCCTATCTAGTGACAGCCCATCATAGGCTAGCTGGGTGATCTTGCAACTTGTATCATGTCGGAGTTTGATTTTCCCCATAGGGTTTCATTGATCGTGTATTCTTGAGTGTAGCTCTGGCTGAGAAGGTCGCAGCCATGGGAAAGTTGACAGTTAAGCCTATCTAGTGACAGCCCATCATAGGCTAGCTGGGTGATCTTGCAACTTGTATCATGTCGGAGTTTGATTTTCCCCATAGGGTTTCATTGATCGTGTATTCTTGAGTGTAGCTCTGGCTGAGAAGGTCGCAGCCATGGGAAAGTTGACAGTTAAGCCTATCTAGTGACAGCCCATCATAGGCTAGCTGGGTGATCTTGCAACTTGTATCATGCCGGAGTTGGATTTTCCCCATAGAGTTTCATTGATCGTTTACTCGGCAACTTCTATCAAGCAGGAGTTTAATTTTCCCCATAGCGCTTCATTGATCGTGTACTCTTGAGTGTAGCTCGGGCTGAGAACGACGCAGCCATGGGAAAGTTGACAGTTAAGCATATCTAGTGACAGCTCATCATAGGCTAGCTGGGTGATCTTGCAACTTGTATCATGTCGGAGTTTGATTTTCCCCATAGGGTTTCATTGATCGTGTATTCTTGAGTGTAGCTCTGGCTGAGAAGGTCGCAGCCATGGGAAAGTTGACAGTTAAGCCTATCTAGTGACAGCCCATCATAGGCTAGCTGGGTGATCTTGCAACTTGTATCATGCCGGAGTTGGATTTTCCCCATAGGGTTTCATTGATCGTTTACTCGGCAACTTCTATCAAGCAGGAGTTTAATTTTCCCCGTAGCGCTTCATTGATCGTGTACTCTTGAGTGTAGCTCGGGCTGAGAACGACGCAGCCATGGGAAAGTTGACAGTTAAGCCTATCTAGTGACAGCCCATCATAGGCTAGCTGGGTGATCTTGCAACTTGTATCATGTCGGAGTTTGATTTTCCCCATAGGGTTTCATTGATCGTGTATTCTTGAGTGAAGCTCTGTCTGAGAAGGTCGCAGCCATGGGAAAGTTGACAGTTAAGCCTATCTAGTGACAGCCCATCATAGGCTAGCTGGGTGATCTTGCAACTTGTATCATGTCGGAGTTTGATTTTCCCCATAGGGTTTCATTGATCGTGTATTCTTGAGTGTAGCTCTGGCTGAGAAGGTCGCAGCCATGGGAAAGTTGACAGTTAAGCCTATCTAGTGACAGCCCATCATAGGCTAGCTGGGTGATCTTGCAACTTGTATCATGTCGGAGTTTGATTTTCCCCATAGGGTTTCATTGATCGTGTATTCTTGAGTGTAGCTCTGGCTGAGAAGGTCCCAGCCATGGGAAAGTTGACAGTTAAGCCTATCTAGTGACAGCCCATCATAGGCTAGCTGGGTGATCTTGCAACTTGTATCATGCCGGAGTTGTATTTTCCCCATAGAGTTTCATTGATCGTTTACTCGGCAACTTCTATCAAGCAGGAGTTTAATTTTCCCCATAGCGCTTCATTGATCGTGTACTCTTGAGTGTAGCTCGGGCTGAGAACGACGCAGCCATGGGAAAGTTGACAGTTAAGCCTATCTAGTGACAGCCCATCATAGGCTAGCTGGGTGATCTTGCAACTTGTATCATGTCGGAGTTTGATTTTCCCCATAGGGTTTCATTGATCGTGTATTCTTGAGTGTAGCTCTGGCTGAGAAGGTCGCAGCCATGGGAAAGTTGACAGTTAAGCCTATCTAGTGACAGCCCATCATAGGCTAGCTGGGTGATCTTGCAACTTGTATCATGCCGGAGTTGGATTTTCCCCATAGGGTTTCATTTATCGTTTACTCGGCAACTTCTATCAAGCAGGAGTTTAATTTTCCCCGTAGCGCTTCATTGATCGTGTACTCTTGAGTGTAGCTCGGGCTGAGAACGACGCAGCCATGGGAAAGTTGACAGTTAAGCCTATCTAGTGACAGCCCATCATAGGCTAGCTGGGTGATCTTGCAACTTGTATCATGTCGGAGTTTGATTTTCCCCATAGGGTTTCATTGATCGTGTATTCTTGAGTGTAGCTCTGGCTGAGAAGGTCGCAGCCATGGGAAAGTTGACAGTTAAGCCTATCTAGTGACAGCCCATCATAGGCTAGCTGGGTGATCTTGCAACTTGTATCATGTCGGAGTTTGATTTTCCCCATAGGGTTTCATTGATCGTGTATTCTTGAGTGTAGCTCTGGCTGAGAAGGTCCCAGCCATGGGAAAGTTGACAGTTAAGCCTATCTAGTGACAGCCCATCATAGGCTAGCTGGGTGATCTTGCAACTTGTATTATGCCGGAGTTGGATTTTCCCCATAATGTTTCATTGATCGTTTACTCGGCAACTTCTATCAAGCAGGAGTTTAATTTTCCCCATAGCGCTTCATTGATCGTGTACTCTTGAGTGTAGCTCGGGCTGAGAACGACGCAGCCATGGGAAAGTTGACAGTTAAGCCTATCTAGTGACAGCCCATCATAGGCTAGCTGGGTGATCTTGCAACTTGTATCATGTCGGAGTTTGATTTTCCCCATAGGGTTTCATTGATCGTGTATTCTTGAGTGTAGCTCTGGCTGAGAAGGTCGCAGCCATGGGAAAGTTGACAGTTAAGCCTATCTAGTGACAGCCCATCATAGGCTAGCTGGGTGATCTTGCAACTTGTATCATGTCGGAGTTTGATTTTCCCCATAGGGTTTCATTGATCGTGTATTCTTGAGTGTAGCTCTGGCTGAGAAGGTCCCAGCCATGGGAAAGTTGACAGTTAAGCCTATCTAGTGACAGCCCATCATAGGCTAGCTGGGTGATCTTGCAACTTGTATTATGCCGGAGTTGGATTTTCCCCATAATGTTTCATTGATCGTTTACTCGGCAACTTCTATCAAGCAGGAGTTTAATTTTCCCCATAGCGCTTCATTGATCGCGTACTCTTGAGTGTAGCTCGGGCTGAGAACGACGCAGCCATGGGAAAGTTGACAGTTAAGCCTATCTAGTGACAGCCCATCATAGGCTAGCTGGGTGATCTTGCAACTTGTATCATGCCGGAGTTAGATTTTCCCCATAGGGTTTCATTTATCGTTTACTCGGCAACTTCTATCAAGCAGGAGTTTAATTTTCCCCGTAGCGCTTCATTGATCGTGTACTCTTGAGTGTAGCTCGGGCTGAGAACGACGCAGCCATGGGAAAGTTGACAGTTAAGCCTATCTAGTGACAGCCCATCATAGGCTAGCTGGGTGATCTTGCAACTTGTATCATGTCGGAGTTTGATTTTCCCCATAGGGTTTCATTGATCGTGTATTCTTGAGTGTAGCTCTGGCTGAGAAGGTCGCAGCCATGGGAAAGTTGACAGTTAAGCCTATCTAGTGACAGCCCATCATAGGCTAGCTGGGTGATCTTGCAACTTGTATTATGCCGGAGTTGGATTTTCCCCATAATGTTTCATTGATCGTTTACTCGGCAACTTCTATCAAGCAGGAGTTTAATTTTCCCCATAGCGCTTCATTGATCGCGTACTCTTGAGTGTAGCTCGGGCTGAGAACGACGCAGCCATGGGAAAGTTGACAGTTAAGCCTATCTAGTGACAGCCCATCATAGGCTAGCTGGGTGATCTTGCAACTTGTATCATGTCGGAGTTTGATTTTCCCCATAGGGTTTCATTGATCGTGTATTCTTGAGTGTAGCTCTGGCTGAGAAGGTCGCAGCCATGGGAAAGTTGACAGTTAAGCCTATCTAGTGACAGCCCATCATAGGCTAGCTGGGTGATCTTGCAACTTGTATCATGTCGGAGTTTTGATTTTCCCCATAGGGTTTCATTGATCGTGTATTCTTGAGTGTAGCTCTGGCTGAGAAGGTCCCAGCCATGGGAAAGTTGACAGTTAAGCCTATCTAGTGACAGCCCATCATAGGCTAGCTGGGTGATCTTGCAACTTGTATCATGCCGGAGTTGTATTTTCCCCATAGAGTTTCATTGATCGTTTACTCGGCAACTTCTATCAAGCAGGAGTTTAATTTTCCCCATAGCGCTTCATTGATCGTGTACTCTTGAGTGTAGCTCGGGCTGAGAACGACGCAGCCATGGGAAAGTTGACAGTTAAGCCTATCTAGTGACAGCCCATCATAGGCTAGCTGGGTGATCTTGCAACTTGTATCATGTCGGAGTTTGATTTTCCCCATAGGGTTTCATTGATCGTGTATTCTTGAGTGTAGCTCTGGCTGAGAAGGTCGCAGCCATGGGAAAGTTGACAGTTAAGCCTATCTAGTGACAGCCCATCATAGGCTAGCTGGGTGATCTTGCAACTTGTATCATGCCGGAGTTGGATTTTCCCCATAGGGTTTCATTTATCGTTTACTCGGCAACTTCTATCAAGCAGGAGTTTAATTTTCCCCGTAGCGCTTCATTGATCGTGTACTCTTGAGTGTAGCTCGGGCTGAGAACGACGCAGCCATGGGAAAGTTGACAGTTAAGCCTATCTAGTGACAGCCCATCATAGGCTAGCTGGGTGATCTTGCAACTTGTATCATGTCGGAGTTTGATTTTCCCCATAGGGTTTCATTGATCGTGTATTCTTGAGTGTAGCTCTGGCTGAGAAGGTCGCAGCCATGGGAAAGTTGACAGTTAAGCCTATCTAGTGACAGCCCATCATAGGCTAGCTGGGTGATCTTGCAAGTTGTATCATGCCGGAGTTGGATTTTCCCCATAGGGTTTCATTTATCGTTTACTCGGCAACTTCTATCAAGCAGGAGTTTAATTTTCCCCGTAGCGCTTCATTGATCGTGTACTCTTGAGTGTAGCTCGGGCTGAGAACGACGCAGCCATGGGAAAGTTGACAGTTAAGCCTATCTAGTGACAGCCCATCATAGGCTAGCTGGGTGATCTTGCAACTTGTATCATGTCGGAGTTTGATTTTCCCCATAGGGTTTCATTGATCGTGTATTCTTGAGTGTAGCTCTGGCTGAGAAGGTCGCAGCCATGGGAAAGTTGACAGTTAAGCCTATCTAGTGACAGCCCATCATAGGCTAGCTGGGTGATCTTGCAACTTGTATCATGTCGGAGTTTGATTTTCCCCATAGGGTTTCATTGATCGTGTATTCTTGAGTGTAGCTCTGGCTGAGAAGGTCCCAGCCATGGGAAAGTTGACAGTTAAGCCTATCTAGTGACAGCCCATCATAGGCTAGCTGGGTGATCTTGCAACTTGTATCATGCCGGAGTTGGATTTTCCCCATAATGTTTCATTGATCGTTTACTCGGCAACTTCTATCAAGCAGGAGTTTAATTTTCCCCGTAGCGCTTCATTGATCGTGTACTCTTGAGTGTAGCTCGGGCTGAGAACGACGCAGCCATGGGAAAGTTGACAGTTAAGCCTATCTAGTGACAGCCCATCATAGGCTAGCTGGGTGATCTTGCAACTTGTATCATGTCGGAGTTTGATTTTCCCCATAGGGTTTCATTGATCGTGTATTCTTGAGTGTAGCTCTGGCTGAGAAGGTCGCAGCCATGGGAAAGTTGACAGTTAAGCCTATCTAGTGACAGCCCATCATAGGCTAGCTGGGTGATCTTGCAACTTGTATCATGTCGGAGTTTGATTTTCCCCATAGGGTTTCATTGATCGTGTATTCTTGAGTGTAGCTCTGGCTGAGAAGGTCGCAGCCATGGGAAAGTTGACAGTTAAGCCTATCTAGTGACAGCCCATCATAGGCTAGCTGGGTGATCTTGCAACTTGTATCATGTCGGAGTTTGATTTTCCCCATAGGGTTTCATTGATCGTGTATTCTTGAGTGTAGCTCTGGCTGAGAAGGTCCCAGCCATGGGAAAGTTGACAGTTAAGCCTATCTAGTGACAGCCCATCATAGGCTAGCTGGGTGATCTTGCAACTTGTATCATGCCGGAGTTGGATTTTCCCCATAGAGTTTCATTGATCGTTTACTCGGCAACTTCTATCAAGCAGGAGTTTAATTTTCCCCATAGCGCTTCATTGATCGTGTACTCTTGAGTGTAGCTCGGGCTGAGAACGACGCAGCCATGGGAAAGTTGACAGTTAAGCCTATCTAGTGACAGCCCATCATAGGCTAGCTGGGTGATCTTGCAACTTGTATCATGTCGGAGTTTGATTTTCCCCATAGGGTTTCATTGATCGTGTATTCTTGAGTGTAGCTCTGGCTGAGAAGGTCGCAGCCATGGGAAAGTTGACAGTTAAGCCTATCTAGTGACAGCCCATCATAGGCTAGCTGTGTGATCTTGCAACTTGTATCATGTCGGAGTTTGATTTTCCCCATAGGGTTTCATTGATCGTGTATTCTTGAGTGTAGCTCTGGCTGAGAAGGTCGCAGCCATGGGAAAGTTGACAGTTAAGCCTATCTAGTGACAGCCCATCATAGGCTAGCTGGGTGATCTTGCAACTTGTATCATGCCGGAGCTGGATTTTCCCCATAGAGTTTCATTGATCGTTTACTCGGCAACTTCTATCAAGCAGGAGTTTAATTTTCCCCATAGCGCTTCATTGATCGTGTACTCTTGAGTGTAGCTCGGGCTGAGAACGACGCAGCCATGGGAAAGTTGACAGTTAAGCATATCTAGTGACAGCCCATCATAGGCTAGCTGGGTGATCTTGCAACTTGTATCATGTCGGAGTTTGATTTTCCCCATAGGGTTTCATTGATCGTGTATTCTTGAGTGTAGCTCTGGCTGAGAAGGTCGCAGCCATGGGAAAGTTGACAGTTAAGCCTATCTAGTGACAGCCCATCATAGGCTAGCTGGGTGATCTTGCAACTTGTATCATGCCGGAGTTGGATTTTCCCCATAGGGTTTCATTGATCGTTTACTCGGCAACTTCTATCAAGCAGGAGTTTAATTTTCCCCGTAGCGCTTCATTGATCGTGTACTCTTGAGTGTAGCTCGGGCTGAGAACGACGCAGCCATGGGAAAGTTGACAGTTAAGCCTATCTAGTGACAGCCCATCATAGGCTAGCTGGGTGATCTTGCAACTTGTATCATGTCGGAGTTTGATTTTCCCCATAGGGTTTCATTGATCGTGTATTCTTGAGTGAAGCTCTGTCTGAGAAGGTCGCAGCCATGGGAAAGTTGACAGTTAAGCCTATCTAGTGACAGCCCATCATAGGCTAGCTGGGTGATCTTGCAACTTGTATCATGTCGGAGTTTGATTTTCCCCATAGGGTTTCATTGATCGTGTATTCTTGAGTGTAGCTCTGGCTGAGAAGGTCGCAGCCATGGGAAAGTTGACAGTTAAGCCTATCTAGTGACAGCCCATCATAGGCTAGCTGGGTGATCTTGCAACTTGTATCATGTCGGAGTTTGATTTTCCCCATAGGGTTTCATTGATCGTGTATTCTTGAGTGTAGCTCTGGCTGAGAAGGTCCCAGCCATGGGAAAGTTGACAGTTAAGCCTATCTAGTGACAGCCCATCATAGGCTAGCTGGGTGATCTTGCAACTTGTATCATGCCGGAGTTGTATTTTCCCCATAGAGTTTCATTGATCGTTTACTCGGCAACTTCTATCAAGCAGGAGTTTAATTTTCCCCATAGCGCTTCATTGATCGTGTACTCTTGAGTGTAGCTCGGGCTGAGAACGACGCAGCCATGGGAAAGTTGACAGTTAAGCCTATCTAGTGACAGCCCATCATAGGCTAGCTGGGTGATCTTGCAACTTGTATCATGTCGGAGTTTGATTTTCCCCATAGGGTTTCATTGATCGTGTATTCTTGAGTGTAGCTCTGGCTGAGAAGGTCGCAGCCATGGGAAAGTTGACAGTTAAGCCTATCTAGTGACAGCCCATCATAGGCTAGCTGGGTGATCTTGCAACTTGTATCATGCCGGAGTTGGATTTTCCCCATAGGGTTTCATTTATCGTTTACTCGGCAACTTCTATCAAGCAGGAGTTTAATTTTCCCCGTAGCGCTTCATTGATCGTGTACTCTTGAGTGTAGCTCGGGCTGAGAACGACGCAGCCATGGGAAAGTTGACAGTTAAGCCTATCTAGTGACAGCCCATCATAGGCTAGCTGGGTGATCTTGCAACTTGTATCATGTCGGAGTTTGATTTTCCCCATAGGGTTTCATTGATCGTGTATTCTTGAGTGTAGCTCTGGCTGAGAAGGTCGCAGCCATGGGAAAGTTGACAGTTAAGCCTATCTAGTGACAGCCCATCATAGGCTAGCTGGGTGATCTTGCAACTTGTATCATGTCGGAGTTTGATTTTCCCCATAGGGTTTCATTGATCGTGTATTCTTGAGTGTAGCTCTGGCTGAGAAGGTCCCAGCCATGGGAAAGTTGACAGTTAAGCCTATCTAGTGACAGCCCATCATAGGCTAGCTGGGTGATCTTGCAACTTGTATTATGCCGGAGTTGGATTTTCCCCATAATGTTTCATTGATCGTTTACTCGGCAACTTCTATCAAGCAGGAGTTTAATTTTCCCCATAGCGCTTCATTGATCGTGTACTCTTGAGTGTAGCTCGGGCTGAGAACGACGCAGCCATGGGAAAGTTGACAGTTAAGCCTATCTAGTGACAGCCCATCATAGGCTAGCTGGGTGATCTTGCAACTTGTATCATGTCGGAGTTTGATTTTCCCCATAGGGTTTCATTGATCGTGTATTCTTGAGTGTAGCTCTGGCTGAGAAGGTCGCAGCCATGGGAAAGTTGACAGTTAAGCCTATCTAGTGACAGCCCATCATAGGCTAGCTGGGTGATCTTGCAACTTGTATCATGTCGGAGTTTGATTTTCCCCATAGGGTTTCATTGATCGTGTATTCTTGAGTGTAGCTCTGGCTGAGAAGGTCCCAGCCATGGGAAAGTTGACAGTTAAGCCTATCTAGTGACAGCCCATCATAGGCTAGCTGGGTGATCTTGCAACTTGTATTATGCCGGAGTTGGATTTTCCCCATAATGTTTCATTGATCGTTTACTCGGCAACTTCTATCAAGCAGGAGTTTAATTTTCCCCATAGCGCTTCATTGATCGCGTACTCTTGAGTGTAGCTCGGGCTGAGAACGACGCAGCCATGGGAAAGTTGACAGTTAAGCCTATCTAGTGACAGCCCATCATAGGCTAGCTGGGTGATCTTGCAACTTGTATCATGCCGGAGTTAGATTTTCCCCATAGGGTTTCATTTATCGTTTACTCGGCAACTTCTATCAAGCAGGAGTTTAATTTTCCCCGTAGCGCTTCATTGATCGTGTACTCTTGAGTGTAGCTCGGGCTGAGAACGACGCAGCCATGGGAAAGTTGACAGTTAAGCCTATCTAGTGACAGCCCATCATAGGCTAGCTGGGTGATCTTGCAACTTGTATCATGTCGGAGTTTGATTTTCCCCATAGGGTTTCATTGATCGTGTATTCTTGAGTGTAGCTCTGGCTGAGAAGGTCGCAGCCATGGGAAAGTTGACAGTTAAGCCTATCTAGTGACAGCCCATCATAGGCTAGCTGGGTGATCTTGCAACTTGTATTATGCCGGAGTTGGATTTTCCCCATAATGTTTCATTGATCGTTTACTCGGCAACTTCTATCAAGCAGGAGTTTAATTTTCCCCATAGCGCTTCATTGATCGCGTACTCTTGAGTGTAGCTCGGGCTGAGAACGACGCAGCCATGGGAAAGTTGACAGTTAAGCCTATCTAGTGACAGCCCATCATAGGCTAGCTGGGTGATCTTGCAACTTGTATCATGTCGGAGTTTGATTTTCCCCATAGGGTTTCATTGATCGTGTATTCTTGAGTGTAGCTCTGGCTGAGAAGGTCGCAGCCATGGGAAAGTTGACAGTTAAGCCTATCTAGTGACAGCCCATCATAGGCTAGCTGGGTGATCTTGCAACTTGTATCATGTCGGAGTTTGATTTTCCCCATAGGGTTTCATTGATCGTGTATTCTTGAGTGTAGCTCTGGCTGAGAAGGTCGCAGCCATGGGAAAGTTGACAGTTAAGCCTATCTAGTGACAGCCCATCATAGGCTAGCTGGGTGATCTTGCAACTTGTCTCATGCCGGAGTTGGATTTTCCCCATAGAGTTTCATTGATCGTTTACTCGGCAACTTCTATCAAGCAGGAGTTTAATTTTCCCCGTAGCGCTTCATTGATCGTGTACTCTTGAGTGTAGCTCGGGCTGAGAACGACGCAGCCATGGGAAAGTTGACAGTTAAGCATATCTAGTGACAGTCCATCATAGGCTAGCTGGGTGATCTTGCAACTTGTATCATGTCGGAGTTTGATTTTCCCCATAGGGTTTCATTGATCGTGTATTCTTGAGTGTAGCTCTGGCTGAGAAGGTCGCAGCCATGGGAAAGTTGACAGTTAAGCCTATCTAGTGACAGCCCATCATAGGCTAGCTGGGTGATCTTGCAACTTGTATCATGCCGGAGTTGGATTTTCCCCATAGGGTTTCATTGATCGTTTACTCGGCAACTTCTATCAAGCAGGAGTTTAATTTTCCCCGTAGCGCTTCATTGATCGTGTACTCTTGAGTGTAGCTCGGGCTGAGAACGACGCAGCCATGGGAAAGTTGACAGTTAAGCCTATCTAGTGACAGCCCATCATAGGCTAGCTGGGTGATCTTGCAACTTGTATCATGTCGGAGTTTGATTTTCCCCATAGGGTTTCATTGATCGTGTATTCTTGAGTGTAGCTCTGGCTGAGAAGGTCGCAGCCATGGGAAAGTTGACAGTTAAGCCTATCTAGTGACAGCCCATCATAGGCTAGCTGGGTGATCTTGCAAGTTGTATCATGCCGGAGTTGGATTTTCCCCATAGGGTTTCATTTATCGTTTACTCGGCAACTTCTATCAAGCAGGAGTTTAATTTTCCCCGTAGCGCTTCATTGATCGTGTACTCTTGAGTGTAGCTCGGGCTGAGAACGACGCAGCCATGGGAAAGTTGACAGTTAAGCCTATCTAGTGACAGCCCATCATAGGCTAGCTGGGTGATCTTGCAACTTGTATCATGTCGGAGTTTGATTTTCCCCATAGGGTTTCATTGATCGTGTATTCTTGAGTGTAGCTCTGGCTGAGAAGGTCGCAGCCATGGGAAAGTTGACAGTTAAGCCTATCTAGTGACAGCCCATCATAGGCTAGCTGGGTGATCTTGCAACTTGTATCATGTCGGAGTTTGATTTTCCCCATAGGGTTTCATTGATCGTGTATTCTTGAGTGTAGCTCTGGCTGAGAAGGTCCCAGCCATGGGAAAGTTGACAGTTAAGCCTATCTAGTGACAGCCCATCATAGGCTAGCTGGGTGATCTTGCAACTTGTATCATGCCGGAGTTGGATTTTCCCCATAATGTTTCATTGATCGTTTACTCGGCAACTTCTATCAAGCAGGAGTTTAATTTTCCCCGTAGCGCTTCATTGATCGTGTACTCTTGAGTGTAGCTCGGGCTGAGAACGACGCAGCCATGGGAAAGTTGACAGTTAAGCCTATCTAGTGACAGCCCATCATAGGCTAGCTGGGTGATCTTGCAACTTGTATCATGTCGGAGTTTGATTTTCCCCATAGGGTTTCATTGATCGTGTATTCTTGAGTGTAGCTCTGGCTGAGAAGGTCGCAGCCATGGGAAAGTTGACAGTTAAGCCTATCTAGTGACAGCCCATCATAGGCTAGCTGGGTGATCTTGCAACTTGTATCATGTCGGAGTTTGATTTTCCCCATAGGGTTTCATTGATCGTGTATTCTTGAGTGTAGCTCTGGCTGAGAAGGTCGCAGCCATGGGAAAGTTGACAGTTAAGCCTATCTAGTGACAGCCCATCATAGGCTAGCTGGGTGATCTTGCAACTTGTATCATGTCGGAGTTTGATTTTCCCCATAGGGTTTCATTGATCGTGTATTCTTGAGTGTAGCTCTGGCTGAGAAGGTCCCAGCCATGGTAAAGTTGACAGTTAAGCCTATCTAGTGACAGCCCATCATAGGCTAGCTGGGTGATCTTGCAACTTGTATCATGCCGGAGTTGGATTTTCCCCATAGAGTTTCATTGATCGTTTACTCGGCAACTTCTATCAAGCAGGAGTTTGATTTTCCCCATAGCGCTTCATTGATCGTGTACTCTTGAGTGTAGCTCGGGCTGAGAACGACGCAGCCATGGGAAAGTTGACAGTTAAGCCTATCTAGTGACAGCCCATCATAGGCTAGCTGGGTGATCTTGCAACTTGTATCATGTCGGAGTTTGATTTTCCCCATAGGGTTTCATTGATCGTGTATTCTTGAGTGTAGCTCTGGCTGAGAAGGTCCCAGCCATGGGAAAGTTGACAGTTAAGCCTATCTAGTGACAGCCCATCATAGGCTAGCTGGGTGATCTTGCAACTTGTATCATGCCGGAGATGGATTTTCCCCATAGAGTTTCATTGATCGTTTACTCGGCAACTTCTATCAAGCAGGAGTTTAATTTTCCCCATAGCGCTTCATTGATCGTGTACTCTTGAGTGTAGCTCGGGCTGAGAACGACGCAGCCATGGGAAAGTTGACAGTTAAGCCTATCTAGTGACAGCCCATCATAGGCTAGCTGGGTGATCTTGCAACTTGTATCATGTCGGAGTTTGATTTTCCCCATAGGGTTTCATTGATCGTGTATTCTTGAGTGTAGCTCTGGCTGAGAAGGTCGCAGCCATGGGAAAGTTGACAGTTAAGCCTATCTAGTGACAGCCCATCATAGGCTAGCTGGGTGATCTTGCAACTTGTATCATGTCGGAGTTTGATTTTCCCCATAGGGTTTCATTGATCGTGTATTCTTGAGTGTAGCTCTGGCTGAGAAGGTCCCAGCCATGGGAAAGTTGACAGTTAAGCCTATCTAGTGACAGCCCATCATAGGCTAGCTGGGTGATCTTGCAACTTGTATCATGCCGGAGTTGGATTTTCCCCATAGAGTTTCATTGATCGTTTACTCGGCAACTTCTATCAAGCAGGAGTTTAATTTTCCCCATAGCGCTTCATTGATCGTGTACTCTTGAGTGTAGCTCGGGCTGAGAACGACGCAGCCATGGGAAAGTTGACAGTTAAGCCTATCTAGTGACAGCCCATCATAGGCTAGCTGGGTGATCTTGCAACTTGTATCATGTCGGAGTTTGATTTTCCCCATAGGGTTTCATTGATCGTGTATTCTTGAGTGTAGCTCTGGCTGAGAAGGTCGCAGCCATGGGAAAGTTGACAGTTAAGCCTATCTAGTGACAGCCCATCATAGGCTAGCTGGGTGATCTTGCAACTTGTATCATGTCGGAGTTTGATTTTCCCCATAGGGTTTCATTGATCGTGTATTCTTGAGTGTAGCTCTGGCTGAGAAGGTCGCAGCCATGGGAAAGTTGACAGTTAAGCCTATCTAGTGACAGCCCATCATAGGCTAGCTGGGTGATCTTGCAACTTGTATCATGCCGGAGTTGGATTTTCCCCATAGAGTTTCATTGATCGTTTACTCGGCAACTTCTATCAAGCAGGAGTTTAATTTTCCCCATAGCGCTTCATTGATCGTGTACTCTTGAGTGTAGCTCGGGCTGAGAACGACGCAGCCATGGGAAAGTTGACAGTTAAGCATATCTAGTGACAGCCCATCATAGGCTAGCTGGGTGATCTTGCAACTTGTATCATGTCGGAGTTTGATTTTCCCCATAGGGTTTCATTGATCGTGTATTCTTGAGTGTAGCTCTGGCTGAGAAGGTCGCAGCCATGGGAAAGTTGACAGTTAAGCCTATCTAGTGACAGCCCATCATAGGCTAGCTGGGTGATCTTGCAACTTGTATCATGCCGGAGTTGGATTTTCCCCATAGAGTTTCATTGATCGTTTACTCGGCAACTTCTATCAAGCAGGAGTTTAATTTTCCCCATAGCGCTTCATTGATCGTGTACTCTTGAGTGTAGCTCGGGCTGAGAACGACGCAGCCATGGGAAAGTTGACAGTTAAGCATATCTAGTGACAGCCCATCATAGGCTAGCTGGGTGATCTTGCAACTTGTATCATGTCGGAGTTTGATTTTCCCCATAGGGTTTCATTGATCGTGTATTCTTGAGTGTAGCTCTGGCTGAGAAGGTCGCAGCCATGGGAAAGTTGACAGTTAAGCCTATCTAGTGACAGCCCATCATAGGCTAGCTGGGTGATCTTGCAACTTGTATCATGCCGGAGTTGGATTTTCCCCTAGGGTTTCATTGATCGTTTACTCGGCAACTTCTATCAAGCAGGAGTTTAATTTTCCCCGTAGCGCTTCATTGATCGTGTACTCTTGAGTGTAGCTCGGGCTGAGAACGACGCAGCCATGGGAAAGTTGACAGTTAAGCCTATCTAGTGACAGCCCATCATAGGCTAGCTGGGTGATCTTGCAACTTGTATCATGTCGGAGTTTGATTTTCCCCATAGGGTTTCATTGATCGTGTATTCTTGAGTGTAGCTCTGGCTGAGAAGGTCGCAGCCATGGGAAAGTTGACAGTTAAGCCTATCTAGTGACAGCCCATCATAGGCTAGCTGGGTGATCTTGCAACTTGTATCATGTCGGAGTTTGATTTTCCCCATAGGGTTTCATTGATCGTGTATTCTTGAGTGTAGCTCTGGCTGAGAAGGTCGCAGCCATGGGAAAGTTGACAGTTAAGCCTATCTAGTGACAGCCCATCATAGGCTAGCTGGGTGATCTTGCAACTTGTATCATGCCGGAGTTGGATTTTCCCCATAGAGTTTCATTGATCGTTTACTCGGCAACTTCTATCAAGCAGGAGTTTAATTTTCCCCATAGCGCTTCATTGATCGTGTACTCTTGAGTGTAGCTCGGGCTGAGAACGACGCAGCCATGGGAAAGTTGACAGTTAAGCCTATCTAGTGACAGCCCATCATAGGCTAGCTGGGTGATCTTGCAACTTGTATCATGTCGGAGTTTGATTTTCCCCATAGGGTTTCATTGATCGTGTATTCTTGAGTGTAGCTCTGGCTGAGAAGGTCCCAGCCATGGGAAAGTTGACAGTTAAGCCTATCTAGTGACAGCCCATCATAGGCTAGCTGGGTGATCTTGCAACTTGTATCATGCCGGAGATGGATTTTCCCCATAGAGTTTCATTGATCGTTTACTCGGCAACTTCTATCAAGCAGGAGTTTAATTTTCCCCATAGCGCTTCATTGATCGTGTACTCTTGAGTGTAGCTCGGGCTGAGAACGACGCAGCCATGGGAAAGTTGACAGTTAAGCCTATCTAGTGACAGCCCATCATAGGCTAGCTGGGTGATCTTGCAACTTGTATCATGTCGGAGTTTGATTTTCCCCATAGGGTTTCATTGATCGTGTATTCTTGAGTGTAGCTCTGGCTGAGAAGGTCGCAGCCATGGGAAAGTTGACAGTTAAGCCTATCTAGTGACAGCCCATCATAGGCTAGCTGGGTGATCTTGCAACTTGTATCATGTCGGAGTTTGATTTTCCCCATAGGGTTTCATTGATCGTGTATTCTTGAGTGTAGCTCTGGCTGAGAAGGTCCCAGCCATGGGAAAGTTGACAGTTAAGCCTATCTAGTGACAGCCCATCATAGGCTAGCTGGGTGATCTTGCAACTTGTATCATGCCGGAGTTGGATTTTCCCCATAGAGTTTCATTGATCGTTTACTCGGCAACTTCTATCAAGCAGGAGTTTAATTTTCCCCATAGCGCTTCATTGATCGTGTACTCTTGAGTGTAGCTCGGGCTGAGAACGACGCAGCCATGGGAAAGTTGACAGTTAAGCCTATCTAGTGACAGCCCATCATAGGCTAGCTGGGTGATCTTGCAACTTGTATCATGTCGGAGTTTGATTTTCCCCATAGGGTTTCATTGATCGTGTATTCTTGAGTGTAGCTCTGGCTGAGAAGGTCGCAGCCATGGGAAAGTTGACAGTTAAGCCTATCTAGTGACAGCCCATCATAGGCTAGCTGGGTGATCTTGCAACTTGTATCATGCCGGAGTTAGATTTTCCCCATAGGGTTTCATTTATCGTTTACTCGGCAACTTCTATCAAGCAGGAGTTTAATTTTCCCCGTAGCGCTTCATTGATCGTGTACTCTTGAGTGTAGCTCGGGCTGAGAACGACGCAGCCATGGGAAAGTTGACAGTTAAGCCTATCTAGTGACAGCCCATCATAGGCTAGCTGGGTGATCTTGCAACTTGTATCATGTCGGAGTTTGATTTTCCCCATAGGGTTTCATTGATCGTGTATTCTTGAGTGTAGCTCTGGCTGAGAAGGTCGCAGCCATGGGAAAGTTGACAGTTAAGCCTATCTAGTGACAGCCCATCATAGGCTAGCTGGGTGATCTTGCAACTTGTATCATGTCGGAGTTTGATTTTCCCCATAGGGTTTCATTGATCGTGTATTCTTGAGTGTAGCTCTGGCTGAGAAGGTCCCAGCCATGGGAAAGTTGACAGTTAAGCCTATCTAGTGACAGCCCATCATAGGCTAGCTGGGTGATCTTGCAACTTGTATTATGCCGGAGTTGGATTTTCCCCATAATGTTTCATTGATCGTTTACTCGGCAACTTCTATCAAGCAGGAGTTTAATTTTCCCCATAGCGCTTCATTGATCGCGTACTCTTGAGTGTAGCTCGGGCTGAGAACGACGCAGCCATGGGAAAGTTGACAGTTAAGCCTATCTAGTGACAGCCCATCATAGGCTAGCTGGGTGATCTTGCAACTTGTATCATGTCGGAGTTTGATTTTCCCCATAGGGTTTCATTGATCGTGTATTCTTGAGTGTAGCTCTGGCTGAGAAGGTCGCAGCCATGGGAAAGTTGACAGTTAAGCCTATCTAGTGACAGCCCATCATAGGCTAGCTGGGTGATCTTGCAACTTGTATCATGTCGGAGTTTGATTTTCCCCATAGGGTTTCATTGATCGTGTATTCTTGAGTGTAGCTCTGGCTGAGAAGGTCGCAGCCATGGGAAAGTTGACAGTTAAGCCTATCTAGTGACAGCCCATCATAGGCTAGCTGGGTGATCTTGCAACTTGTCTCATGCCGGAGTTGGATTTTCCCCATAGAGTTTCATTGATCGTTTACTCGGCAACTTCTATCAAGCAGGAGTTTAATTTTCCCCGTAGCGCTTCATTGATCGTGTACTCTTGAGTGTAGCTCGGGCTGAGAACGACGCAGCCATGGGAAAGTTGACAGTTAAGCATATCTAGTGACAGTCCATCATAGGCTAGCTGGGTGATCTTGCAACTTGTATCATGTCGGAGTTTGATTTTCCCCATAGGGTTTCATTGATCGTGTATTCTTGAGTGTAGCTCTGGCTGAGAAGGTCGCAGCCATGGGAAAGTTGACAGTTAAGCCTATCTAGTGACAGCCCATCATAGGCTAGCTGGGTGATCTTGCAACTTGTATCATGCCGGAGTTGGATTTTCCCCATAGGGTTTCATTGATCGTTTACTCGGCAACTTCTATCAAGCAGGAGTTTAATTTTCCCCGTAGCGCTTCATTGATCGTGTACTCTTGAGTGTAGCTCGGGCTGAGAACGACGCAGCCATGGGAAAGTTGACAGTTAAGCCTATCTAGTGACAGCCCATCATAGGCTAGCTGGGTGATCTTGCAACTTGTATCATGTCGGAGTTTGATTTTCCCCATAGGGTTTCATTGATCGTGTATTCTTGAGTGTAGCTCTGGCTGAGAAGGTCGCAGCCATGGGAAAGTTGACAGTTAAGCCTATCTAGTGACAGCCCATCATAGGCTAGCTGGGTGATCTTGCAACTTGTATCATGTCGGAGTTTGATTTTCCCCATAGGGTTTCATTGATCGTGTATTCTTGAGTGTAGCTCTGGCTGAGAAGGTCGCAGCCATGGGAAAGTTGACAGTTAAGCCTATCTAGTGACAGCCCATCATAGGCTAGCTGGGTGATCTTGCAACTTGTATCATGTCGCAGTTTGATTTTCCCCATAGGGTTTCATTGATCGTGTATTCTTGAGTGTAGCTCTGGCTGAGAAGGTCCCAGCCATGGGAAAGTTGACAGTTAAGCCTATCTAGTGACAGCCCATCATAGGCTAGCTGGGTGATCTTGCAACTTGTATCATGCCGGAGTTGGATTTTCCCCATAGAGTTTCATTGATCGTTTACTCGGCAACTTCTATCAAGCAGGAGTTTAATTTTCCCCATAGCGCTTCATTGATCGTGTACTCTTGAGTGTAGCTCGGGCTGAGAACGAAGCAGCCATGGGAGAGTTGACAGTTAAGCATATCTAGTGACAGTCCATCATAGGCTAGCTGGGTGATCTTGCAACTTGTATCATGTCGGAGTTTGATTTTCCCCATAGGGTTTCATTGATCGTGTATTCTTGAGTGTAGCTCTGGCTGAGAAGGTCGCAGCCATGGGAAAGTTGACAGTTAAGCCTATCTAGTGACAGCCCATCATAGGCTAGCTGGGTGATCTTGCAACTTGTATCATGCCGGAGTTGGATTTTCCCCATAGGGTTTCATTGATCGTTTACTCGGCAACTTCTATCAAGCAGGAGTTTAATTTTCCCCGTAGCGCTTCATTGATCGTGTACTCTTGAGTGTAGCTCGGGCTGAGAACGACGCAGCCATGGGAAAGTTGACAGTTAAGCCTATCTAGTGACAGCCCATCATAGGCTAGCTGGGTGATCTTGCAACTTGTATCATGTCGGAGTTTGATTTTCCCCATAGGGTTTCATTGATCGTGTATTCTTGAGTGTAGCTCTGGCTGAGAAGGTCGCAGCCATGGGAAAGTTGACAGTTAAGCCTATCTAGTGACAGCCCATCATAGGCTAGCTGGGTGATCTTGCAACTTGTATCATGTCGGAGTTTGATTTTCCCCATAGGGTTTCATTGATCGTGTATTCTTGAGTGTAGCTCTGGCTGAGAAGGTCGCAGCCATGGGAAAGTTGACAGTTAAGCCTATCTAGTGACAGCCCATCATAGGCTAGCTGGGTGATCTTGCAACTTGTATCATGTCGGAGTTTGATTTTCCCCATAGGGTTTCATTGATCGTGTATTCTTGAGTGTAGCTCTGGCTGAGAAGGTCCCAGCCATGGGAAAGTTGACAGTTAAGCCTATCTAGTGACAGCCCATCATAGGCTAGCTGGGTGATCTTGCAACTTGTATCATGCCGGAGTTGGATTTTCCCCATAGAGTTTCATTGATCGTTTACTCGGCAACTTCTATCAAGCAGGAGTTTAATTTTCCCCATAGCGCTTCATTGATCGTGTACTCTTGAGTGTAGCTCGGGCTGAGAACGACGCAGCCATGGGAAAGTTGACAGTTAAGCCTATCTAGTGACAGCCCATCATAGGCTAGCTGGGTGATCTTGCAACTTGTATCATGTCGGAGTTTGATTTTCCCCATAGGGTTTCATTGATCGTGTTTTCTTGAGTGTAGCTCTGGCTGAGAAGGTCGCAGCCATGGGAAAGTTGACAGTTAAGCCTATCTAGTGACAGCCCATCATAGGCTAGCTGGGTGATCTTGCAAGTTGTATCATGCCGGAGTTGGATTTTCCCCATAGGGTTTCATTTATCGTTTACTCGGCAACTTCTATCAAGCAGGAGTTTAATTTTCCCCGTAGCGCTTCATTGATCGTGTACTCTTGAGTGTAGCTCGGGCTGAGAACGACGCAGCCATGGGAAAGTTGACAGTTAAGCCTATCTAGTGACAGCCCATCATAGGCTAGCTGGGTGATCTTGCAACTTGTATCATGTCGGAGTTTGATTTTCCCCATAGGGTTTCATTGATCGTGTATTCTTGAGTGTAGCTCTGGCTGAGAAGGTCGCAGCCATGGGAAAGTTGACAGTTAAGCCTATCTAGTGACAGCCCATCATAGGCTAGCTGGGTGATCTTGCAACTTGTATCATGTCGGAGTTTGATTTTCCCCATAGGGTTTCATTGATCGTGTATTCTTGAGTGTAGCTCTGGCTGAGAAGGTCCCAGCCATGGGAAAGTTGACAGTTAAGCCTATCTAGTGACAGCCCATCATAGGCTAGCTGGGTGATCTTGCAACTTGTATCATGCCGGAGTTGGATTTTCCCCATAATGTTTCATTGATCGTTTACTCGGCAACTTCTATCAAGCAGGAGTTTAATTTTCCCCGTAGCGCTTCATTGATCGTGTACTCTTGAGTGTAGCTCGGGCTGAGAACGACGCAGCCATGGGAAAGTTGACAGTTAAGCCTATCTAGTGACAGCCCATCATAGGCTAGCTGGGTGATCTTGCAACTTGTATCATGTCGGAGTTTGATTTTCCCCATAGGGTTTCATTGATCGTGTATTCTTGAGTGTAGCTCTGGCTGAGAAGGTCGCAGCCATGGGAAAGTTGACAGTTAAGCCTATCTAGTGACAGCCCATCATAGGCTAGCTGGGTGATCTTGCAACTTGTATCATGTCGGAGTTTGATTTTCCCCATAGGGTTTCATTGATCGTGTATTCTTGAGTGTAGCTCTGGCTGAGAAGGTCGCAGCCATGGGAAAGTTGACAGTTAAGCCTATCTAGTGACAGCCCATCATAGGCTAGCTGGGTGATCTTGCAACTTGTATCATGTCGGAGTTTGATTTTCCCCATAGGGTTTCATTGATCGTGTATTCTTGAGTGTAGCTCTGGCTGAGAAGGTCCCAGCCATGGGAAAGTTGACAGTTAAGCCTATCTAGTGACAGCCCATCATAGGCTAGCTGGGTGATCTTGCAACTTGTATCATGCCGGAGTTGGATTTTCCCCATAATGTTTCATTGATCGTTTACTCGGCAACTTCTATCAAGCAGGAGTTTAATTTTCCCCATAGCGCTTCATTGATCGTGTACTCTTGAGTGTAGCTCGGGCTGAGAACGACGCAGCCATGGGAAAGTTGACAGTTAAGCCTATCTAGTGACAGCCCATCATAGGCTAGCTGGGTGATCTTGCAACTTGTATCATGTCGGAGTTTGATTTTCCCCATAGGGTTTCATTGATCGTGTATTCTTGAGTGTAGCTCTGGCTGAGAAGGTCCCAGCCATGGGAAAGTTGACAGTTAAGCCTATCTAGTGACAGCCCATCATAGGCTAGCTGGGTGATCTTGCAACTTGTATCATGCCGGAGATGGATTTTCCCCATAGAGTTTCATTGATCGTTTACTCGGCAACTTCTATCAAGCAGGAGTTTAATTTTCCCCATAGCGCTTCATTGATCGTGTACTCTTGAGTGTAGCTCGGGCTGAGAACGACGCAGCCATGGGAAAGTTGACAGTTAAGCCTATCTAGTGACAGCCCATCATAGGCTAGCTGGGTGATCTTGCCACTTGTATCATGTCGGAGTTTGATTTTCCCCATAGGGTTTCATTGATCGTGTATTCTTGAGTGTAGCTCTGGCTGAGAAGGTCGCAGCCATGGGAAAGTTGACAGTTAAGCCTATCTAGTGACAGCCCATCATAGGCTAGCTGGGTGATCTTGCAACTTGTATCATGTCGGAGTTTGATTTTCCCCATAGGGTTTCATTGATCGTGTATTCTTGAGTGTAGCTCTGGCTGAGAAGGTCCCAGCCATGGGAAAGTTGACAGTTAAGCCTATCTAGTGACAGCCCATCATAGGCTAGCTGGGTGATCTTGCAACTTGTATCATGCCGGAGTTGGATTTTCCCCATAGAGTTTCATTGATCGTTTACTCGGCAACTTCTATCAAGCAGGAGTTTAATTTTCCCCATAGCGCTTCATTGATCGTGTACTCTTGAGTGTAGCTCGGGCTGAGAACGACGCAGCCATGGGAAAGTTGACAGTTAAGCCTATCTAGTGACAGCCCATCATAGGCTAGCTGGGTGATCTTGCAACTTGTATCATGTCGGAGTTTGATTTTCCCCATAGGGTTTCATTGATCGTGTATTCTTGAGTGTAGCTCTGGCTGAGAAGGTCGCAGCCATGGGAAAGTTGACAGTTAAGCCTATCTAGTGACAGCCCATCATAGGCTAGCTGGGTGATCTTGCAACTTGTATCATGTCGGAGTTTGATTTTCCCCATAGGGTTTCATTGATCGTGTATTCTTGAGTGTAGCTCTGGCTGAGAAGGTCGCAGCCATGGGAAAGTTGACAGTTAAGCCTATCTAGTGACAGCCCATCATAGGCTAGCTGGGTGATCTTGCAACTTGTATCATGCCGGAGTTGGATTTTCCCCATAGAGTTTCATTGATCGTTTACTCGGCAACTTCTATCAAGCAGGAGTTTAATTTTCCCCATAGCGCTTCATTGATCGTGTACTCTTGAGTGTAGCTCGGGCTGAGAACGACGCAGCCATGGGAAAGTTGACAGTAAAGCCTATCTAGTGACAGCCCATCATAGGCTAGCTGGGTGATCTTGCAACTTGTATCATGTCGGAGTTTGATTTTCCCCATAGGGTTTCATTGATCGTGTATTCTTGAGTGTAGCTCTGGCTGAGAAGGTCGCAGCCATGGGAAAGTTGACAGTTAAGCCTATCTAGTGACAGCCCATCATAGGCTAGCTGGGTGATCTTGCAACTTGTATCATGCCGGAGTTGGATTTTCCCCATAGGGTTTCATTGATCGTTTACTCGGCAACTTCTATCAAGCAGGAGTTTAATTTTCCCCGTAGCGCTTCATTGATCGTGTACTCTTGAGTGTAGCTCGGGCTGAGAACGACGCAGCCATGGGAAAGTTGACAGTTAAGCCTATCTAGTGACAGCCCATCATAGGCTAGCTGGGTGATCTTGCAACTTGTATCATGTCGGAGTTTGATTTTCCCCATAGGGTTTCATTGATCGTGTATTCTTGAGTGTAGCTCTGGCTGAGAAGGTCGCAGCCATGGGAAAGTTGACAGTTAAGCCTATCTAGTGACAGCCCATCATAGGCTAGCTGGGTGATCTTGCAACTTGTATCATGTCGGAGTTTGATTTTCCCCATAGGGTTTCATTGATCGTGTATTCTTGAGTGTAGCTCTGGCTGAGAAGGTCGCAGCCATGGGAAAGTTGACAGTTAAGCCTATCTAGTGACAGCCCATCATAGGCTAGCTGGGTGATCTTGCAACTTGTATCATGCCGGAGTTGGATTTTCCCCATAGAGTTTCATTGATCGTTTACTCGGCAACTTCTATCAAGCAGGAGTTTAATTTTCCCCATAGCGCTTCATTGATCGTGTACTCTTGAGTGTAGCTCGGGCTGAGAACGACGCAGCCATGGGAAAGTTGACAGTTAAGCCTATCTAGTGACAGCCCATCATAGGCTAGTTGGGTGATCTTGCAACTTGTATCATGTCGGAGTTTGATTTTCCCCATAGGGTTTCATTGATCGTGTATTCTTGAGTGTAGCTCTGGCTGAGAAGGTCCCAGCCATGGGAAAGTTGACAGTTAAGCCTATCTAGTGACAGCCCATCATAGGCTAGCTGGGTGATCTTGCAACTTGTATCATGCCGGAGATGGATTTTCCCCATAGAGTTTCATTGATCGTTTACTCGGCAACTTCTATCAAGCAGGAGTTTAATTTTCCCCATAGCGCTTCATTGATCGTGTACTCTTGAGTGTAGCTCGGGCTGAGAACGACGCAGCCATGGGAAAGTTGACAGTTAAGCCTATCTAGTGACAGCCCATCATAGGCTAGCTGGGTGATCTTGCAACTTGTATCATGTCGGAGTTTGATTTTCCCCATAGGGTTTCATTGATCGTGTATTCTTGAGTGTAGCTCTGGCTGAGAAGGTCGCAGCCATGGGAAAGTTGACAGTTAAGCCTATCTAGTGACAGCCCATCATAGGCTAGCTGGGTGATCTTGCAACTTGTATCATGTCGGAGTTTGATTTTCCCCATAGGGTTTCATTGATCGTGTATTCTTGAGTGTAGCTCTGGCTGAGAAGGTCCCAGCCATGGGAAAGTTGACAGTTAAGCCTATCTAGTGACAGCCCATCATAGGCTAGCTGGGTGATCTTGCAACTTGTATCATGCCGGAGTTGGATTTTCCCCATAGAGTTTCATTGATCGTTTACTCGGCAACTTCTATCAAGCAGGAGTTTAATTTTCCCCATAGCGCTTCATTGATCGTGTACTCTTGAGTGTAGCTCGGGCTGAGAACGACGCAGCCATGGGAAAGTTGACAGTTAAGCCTATCTAGTGACAGCCCATCATAGGCTAGCTGGGTGATCTTGCAACTTGTATCATGTCGGAGTTTGATTTTCCCCATAGGGTTTCATTGATCGTGTATTCTTGAGTGTAGCTCTGGCTGAGAAGGTCGCAGCCATGGGAAAGTTGACAGTTAAGCCTATCTAGTGACAGCCCATCATAGGCTAGCTGGGTGATCTTGCAACTTGTATCATGCCGGAGTTAGATTTTCCCCATAGGGTTTCATTTATCGTTTACTCGGCAACTTCTATCAAGCAGGAGTTTAATTTTCCCCGTAGCGCTTCATTGATCGTGTACTCTTGAGTGTAGCTCGGGCTGAGAACGACGCAGCCATGGGAAAGTTGACAGTTAAGCCTATCTAGTGACAGCCCATCATAGGCTAGCTGGGTGATCTTGCAACTTGTATCATGTCGGAGTTTGATTTTCCCCATAGGGTTTCATTGATCGTGTATTCTTGAGTGTAGCTCTGGCTGAGAAGGTCGCAGCCATGGGAAAGTTGACAGTTAAGCCTATCTAGTGACAGCCCATCATAGGCTAGCTGGGTGATCTTGCAACTTGTATCATGTCGGAGTTTGATTTTCCCCATAGGGTTTCATTGATCGTGTATTCTTGAGTGTAGCTCTGGCTGAGAAGGTCCCAGCCATGGGAAAGTTGACAGTTAAGCCTATCTAGTGACAGCCCATCATAGGCTAGCTGGGTGATCTTGCAACTTGTATTATGCCGGAGTTGGATTTTCCCCATAATGTTTCATTGATCGTTTACTCGGCAACTTCTATCAAGCAGGAGTTTAATTTTCCCCATAGCGCTTCATTGATCGCGTACTCTTGAGTGTAGCTCGGGCTGAGAACGACGCAGCCATGGGAAAGTTGACAGTTAAGCCTATCTAGTGACAGCCCATCATAGGCTAGCTGGGTGATCTTGCAACTTGTATCATGTCGGAGTTTGATTTTCCCCATAGGGTTTCATTGATCGTGTATTCTTGAGTGTAGCTCTGGCTGAGAAGGTCGCAGCCATGGGAAAGTTGACAGTTAAGCCTATCTAGTGACAGCCCATCATAGGCTAGCTGGGTGATCTTGCAACTTGTATCATGTCGGAGTTTGATTTTCCCCATAGGGTTTCATTGATCGTGTATTCTTGAGTGTAGCTCTGGCTGAGAAGGTCGCAGCCATGGGAAAGTTGACAGTTAAGCCTATCTAGTGACAGCCCATCATAGGCTAGCTGGGTGATCTTGCAACTTGTCTCATGCCGGAGTTGGATTTTCCCCATAGAGTTTCATTGATCGTTTACTCGGCAACTTCTATCAAGCAGGAGTTTAATTTTCCCCGTAGCGCTTCATTGATCGTGTACTCTTGAGTGTAGCTCGGGCTGAGAACGACGCAGCCATGGGAAAGTTGACAGTTAAGCATATCTAGTGACAGTCCATCATAGGCTAGCTGGGTGATCTTGCAACTTGTATCATGTCGGAGTTTGATTTTCCCCATAGGGTTTCATTGATCGTGTATTCTTGAGTGTAGCTCTGGCTGAGAAGGTCGCAGCCATGGGAAAGTTGACAGTTAAGCCTATCTAGTGACAGCCCATCATAGGCTAGCTGGGTGATCTTGCAACTTGTATCATGCCGGAGTTGGATTTTCCCCATAGGGTTTCATTGATCGTTTACTCGGCAACTTCTATCAAGCAGGAGTTTAATTTTCCCCGTAGCGCTTCATTGATCGTGTACTCTTGAGTGTAGCTCGGGCTGAGAACGACGCAGCCATGGGAAAGTTGACAGTTAAGCCTATCTAGTGACAGCCCATCATAGGCTAGCTGGGTGATCTTGCAACTTGTATCATGTCGGAGTTTGATTTTCCCCATAGGGTTTCATTGATCGTGTATTCTTGAGTGTAGCTCTGGCTGAGAAGGTCGCAGCCATGGGAAAGTTGACAGTTAAGCCTATCTAGTGACAGCCCATCATAGGCTAGCTGGGTGATCTTGCAACTTGTATCATGTCGGAGTTTGATTTTCCCATAGGGTTTCATTGATCGTGTATTCTTGAGTGTAGCTCTGGCTGAGAAGGTCGCAGCCATGGGAAAGTTGACAGTTAAGCCTATCTAGTGACAGCCCATCATAGGCTAGCTGGGTGATCTTGCAACTTGTATCATGTCGCAGTTTGATTTTCCCCATAGGGTTTCATTGATCGTGTATTCTTGAGTGTAGCTCTGGCTGAGAAGGTCCCAGCCATGGGAAAGTTGACAGTTAAGCCTATCTAGTGACAGCCCATCATAGGCTAGCTGGGTGATCTTGCAACTTGTATCATGCCGGAGTTGGATTTTCCCCATAGAGTTTCATTGATCGTTTACTCGGCAACTTCTATCAAGCAGGAGTTTAATTTTCCCCATAGCGCTTCATTGATCGTGTACTCTTGAGTGTAGCTCGGGCTGAGAACGAAGCAGCCATGGGAGAGTTGACAGTTAAGCATATCTAGTGACAGTCCATCATAGGCTAGCTGGGTGATCTTGCAACTTGTATCATGTCGGAGTTTGATTTTCCCCATAGGGTTTCATTGATCGTGTATTCTTGAGTGTAGCTCTGGCTGAGAAGGTCGCAGCCATGGGAAAGTTGACAGTTAAGCCTATCTAGTGACAGCCCATCATAGGCTAGCTGGGTGATCTTGCAACTTGTATCATGCCGGAGTTGGATTTTCCCCATAGGGTTTCATTGATCGTTTACTCGGCAACTTCTATCAAGCAGGAGTTTAATTTTCCCCGTAGCGCTTCATTGATCGTGTACTCTTGAGTGTAGCTCGGGCTGAGAACGACGCAGCCATGGGAAAGTTGACAGTTAAGCCTATCTAGTGACAGCCCATCATAGGCTAGCTGGGTGATCTTGCAACTTGTATCATGTCGGAGTTTGATTTTCCCCATAGGGTTTCATTGATCGTGTATTCTTGAGTGTAGCTCTGGCTGAGAAGGTCGCAGCCATGGGAAAGTTGACAGTTAAGCCTATCTAGTGACAGCCCATCATAGGCTAGCTGGGTGATCTTGCAACTTGTATCATGTCGGAGTTTGATTTTCCCCATAGGGTTTCATTGATCGTGTATTCTTGAGTGTAGCTCTGGCTGAGAAGGTCGCAGCCATGGGAAAGTTGACAGTTAAGCCTATCTAGTGACAGCCCATCATAGGCTAGCTGGGTGATCTTGCAACTTGTATCATGTCGGAGTTTGATTTTCCCCATAGGGTTTCATTGATCGTGTATTCTTGAGTGTAGCTCTGGCTGAGAAGGTCCCAGCCATGGGAAAGTTGACAGTTAAGCCTATCTAGTGACAGCCCATCATAGGCTAGCTGGGTGATCTTGCAACTTGTATCATGCCGGAGTTGGATTTTCCCCATAGAGTTTCATTGATCGTTTACTCGGCAACTTCTATCAAGCAGGAGTTTAATTTTCCCCATAGCGCTTCATTGATCGTGTACTCTTGAGTGTAGCTCGGGCTGAGAACGACGCAGCCATGGGAAAGTTGACAGTTAAGCCTATCTAGTGACAGCCCATCATAGGCTAGCTGGGTGATCTTGCAACTTGTATCATGTCGGAGTTTGATTTTCCCCATAGGGTTTCATTGATCGTGTTTTCTTGAGTGTAGCTCTGGCTGAGAAGGTCGCAGCCATGGGAAAGTTGACAGTTAAGCCTATCTAGTGACAGCCCATCATAGGCTAGCTGGGTGATCTTGCAAGTTGTATCATGCCGGAGTTGGATTTTCCCCATAGGGTTTCATTTATCGTTTACTCGGCAACTTCTATCAAGCAGGAGTTTAATTTTCCCCGTAGCGCTTCATTGATCGTGTACTCTTGAGTGTAGCTCGGGCTGAGAACGACGCAGCCATGGGAAAGTTGACAGTTAAGCCTATCTAGTGACAGCCCATCATAGGCTAGCTGGGTGATCTTGCAACTTGTATCATGTCGGAGTTTGATTTTCCCCATAGGGTTTCATTGATCGTGTATTCTTGAGTGTAGCTCTGGCTGAGAAGGTCGCAGCCATGGGAAAGTTGACAGTTAAGCCTATCTAGTGACAGCCCATCATAGGCTAGCTGGGTGATCTTGCAACTTGTATCATGTCGGAGTTTGATTTTCCCCATAGGGTTTCATTGATCGTGTATTCTTGAGTGTAGCTCTGGCTGAGAAGGTCCCAGCCATGGGAAAGTTGACAGTTAAGCCTATCTAGTGACAGCCCATCATAGGCTAGCTGGGTGATCTTGCAACTTGTATCATGCCGGAGTTGGATTTTCCCCATAATGTTTCATTGATCGTTTACTCGGCAACTTCTATCAAGCAGGAGTTTAATTTTCCCCGTAGCGCTTCATTGATCGTGTACTCTTGAGTGTAGCTCGGGCTGAGAACGACGCAGCCATGGGAAAGTTGACAGTTAAGCCTATCTAGTGACAGCCCATCATAGGCTAGCTGGGTGATCTTGCAACTTGTATCATGTCGGAGTTTGATTTTCCCCATAGGGTTTCATTGATCGTGTATTCTTGAGTGTAGCTCTGGCTGAGAAGGTCGCAGCCATGGGAAAGTTGACAGTTAAGCCTATCTAGTGACAGCCCATCATAGGCTAGCTGGGTGATCTTGCAACTTGTATCATGTCGGAGTTTGATTTTCCCCATAGGGTTTCATTGATCGTGTATTCTTGAGTGTAGCTCTGGCTGAGAAGGTCGCAGCCATGGGAAAGTTGACAGTTAAGCCTATCTAGTGACAGCCCATCATAGGCTAGCTGGGTGATCTTGCAACTTGTATCATGTCGGAGTTTGATTTTCCCCATAGGGTTTCATTGATCGTGTATTCTTGAGTGTAGCTCTGGCTGAGAAGGTCCCAGCCATGGGAAAGTTGACAGTTAAGCCTATCTAGTGACAGCCCATCATAGGCTAGCTGGGTGATCTTGCAACTTGTATCATGCCGGAGTTGGATTTTCCCCATAATGTTTCATTGATCGTTTACTCGGCAACTTCTATCAAGCAGGAGTTTAATTTTCCCCATAGCGCTTCATTGATCGTGTACTCTTGAGTGTAGCTCGGGCTGAGAACGACGCAGCCATGGGAAAGTTGACAGTTAAGCCTATCTAGTGACAGCCCATCATAGGCTAGCTGGGTGATCTTGCAACTTGTATCATGTCGGAGTTTGATTTTCCCCATAGGGTTTCATTGATCGTGTATTCTTGAGTGTAGCTCTGGCTGAGAAGGTCCCAGCCATGGGAAAGTTGACAGTTAAGCCTATCTAGTGACAGCCCATCATAGGCTAGCTGGGTGATCTTGCAACTTGTATCATGCCGGAGATGGATTTTCCCCATAGAGTTTCATTGATCGTTTACTCGGCAACTTCTATCAAGCAGGAGTTTAATTTTCCCCATAGCGCTTCATTGATCGTGTACTCTTGAGTGTAGCTCGGGCTGAGAACGACGCAGCCATGGGAAAGTTGACAGTTAAGCCTATCTAGTGACAGCCCATCATAGGCTAGCTGGGTGATCTTGCAACTTGTATCATGTCGGAGTTTGATTTTCCCCATAGGGTTTCATTGATCGTGTATTCTTGAGTGTAGCTCTGGCTGAGAAGGTCGCAGCCATGGGAAAGTTGACAGTTAAGCCTATCTAGTGACAGCCCATCATAGGCTAGCTGGGTGATCTTGCAACTTGTATCATGTCGGAGTTTGATTTTCCCCATAGGGTTTCATTGATCGTGTATTCTTGAGTGTAGCTCTGGCTGAGAAGGTCCCAGCCATGGGAAAGTTGACAGTTAAGCCTATCTAGTGACAGCCCATCATAGGCTAGCTGGGTGATCTTGCAACTTGTATCATGCCGGAGTTGGATTTTCCCCATAGAGTTTCATTGATCGTTTACTCGGCAACTTCTATCAAGCAGGAGTTTAATTTTCCCCATAGCGCTTCATTGATCGTGTACTCTTGAGTGTAGCTCGGGCTGAGAACGACGCAGCCATGGGAAAGTTGACAGTTAAGCCTATCTAGTGACAGCCCATCATAGGCTAGCTGGGTGATCTTGCAACTTGTATCATGTCGGAGTTTGATTTTCCCCATAGGGTTTCATTGATCGTGTATTCTTGAGTGTAGCTCTGGCTGAGAAGGTCGCAGCCATGGGAAAGTTGACAGTTAAGCCTATCTAGTGACAGCCCATCATAGGCTAGCTGGGTGATCTTGCAACTTGTATCATGTCGGAGTTTGATTTTCCCCATAGGGTTTCATTGATCGTGTATTCTTGAGTGTAGCTCTGGCTGAGAAGGTCGCAGCCATGGGAAAGTTGACAGTTAAGCCTATCTAGTGACAGCCCATCATAGGCTAGCTGGGTGATCTTGCAACTTGTATCATGCCGGAGTTGGATTTTCCCCATAGAGTTTCATTGATCGTTTACTCGGCAACTTCTATCAAGCAGGAGTTTAATTTTCCCCATAGCGCTTCATTGATCGTGTACTCTTGAGTGTAGCTCGGGCTGAGAACGACGCAGCCATGGGAAAGTTGACAGTTAAGCATATCTAGTGACAGCCCATCATAGGCTAGCTGGGTGATCTTGCAACTTGTATCATGTCGGAGTTTGATTTTCCCCATAGGGTTTCATTGATCGTGTATTCTTGAGTGTAGCTCTGGCTGAGAAGGTCGCAGCCATGGGAAAGTTGACAGTTAAGCCTATCTAGTGACAGCCCATCATAGGCTAGCTGGGTGATCTTGCAACTTGTATCATGCCGGAGTTGGATTTTCCCCATAGGGTTTCATTGATCGTTTACTCGGCAACTTCTATCAAGCAGGAGTTTAATTTTCCCCGTAGCGCTTCATTGATCGTGTACTCTTGAGTGTAGCTCGGGCTGAGAACGACGCAGCCATGGGAAAGTTGACAGTTAAGCCTATCTAGTGACAGCCCATCATAGGCTAGCTGGGTGATCTTGCAACTTGTATCATGTCGGAGTTTGATTTTCCCCATAGGGTTTCATTGATCGTGTATTCTTGAGTGTAGCTCTGGCTGAGAAGGTCGCAGCCATGGGAAAGTTGACAGTTAAGCCTATCTAGTGACAGCCCATCATAGGCTAGCTGGGTGATCTTGCAACTTGTATCATGTCGGAGTTTGATTTTCCCCATAGGGTTTCATTGATCGTGTATTCTTGAGTGTAGCTCTGGCTGAGAAGGTCGCAGCCATGGGAAAGTTGACAGTTAAGCCTATCTAGTGACAGCCCATCATAGGCTAGCTGGGTGATCTTGCAACTTGTATCATGCCGGAGTTGGATTTTCCCCATAGAGTTTCATTGATCGTTTACTCGGCAACTTCTATCAAGCAGGAGTTTAATTTTCCCCATAGCGCTTCATTGATCGTGTACTCTTGAGTGTAGCTCGGGCTGAGAACGACGCAGCCATGGGAAAGTTGACAGTTAAGCCTATCTAGTGACAGCCCATCATAGGCTAGCTGGGTGATCTTGCAACTTGTATCATGTCGGAGTTTGATTTTCCCCATAGGGTTTCATTGATCGTGTATTCTTGAGTGTAGCTCTGGCTGAGAAGGTCCCAGCCATGGGAAAGTTGACAGTTAAGCCTATCTAGTGACAGCCCATCATAGGCTAGCTGGGTGATCTTGCAACTTGTATCATGCCGGAGATGGATTTTCCCCATAGAGTTTCATTGATCGTTTACTCGGCAACTTCTATCAAGCAGGAGTTTAATTTTCCCCATAGCGCTTCATTGATCGTGTACTCTTGAGTGTAGCTCGGGCTGAGAACGACGCAGCCATGGGAAAGTTGACAGTTAAGCCTATCTAGTGACAGCCCATCATAGGCTAGCTGGGTGATCTTGCAACTTGTATCATGTCGGAGTTTGATTTTCCCCATAGGGTTTCATTGATCGTGTATTCTTGAGTGTAGCTCTGGCTGAGAAGGTCGCAGCCATGGGAAAGTTGACAGTTAAGCCTATCTAGTGACAGCCCATCATAGGCTAGCTGGGTGATCTTGCAACTTGTATCATGTCGGAGTTTGATTTTCCCCATAGGGTTTCATTGATCGTGTATTCTTGAGTGTAGCTCTGGCTGAGAAGGTCCCAGCCATGGGAAAGTTGACAGTTAAGCCTATCTAGTGACAGCCCATCATAGGCTAGCTGGGTGATCTTGCAACTTGTATCATGCCGGAGTTGGATTTTCCCCATAGAGTTTCATTGATCGTTTACTCGGCAACTTCTATCAAGCAGGAGTTTAATTTTCCCCATAGCGCTTCATTGATCGTGTACTCTTGAGTGTAGCTCGGGCTGAGAACGACGCAGCCATGGGAAAGTTGACAGTTAAGCCTATCTAGTGACAGCCCATCATAGGCTAGCTGGGTGATCTTGCAACTTGTATCATGTCGGAGTTTGATTTTCCCCATAGGGTTTCATTGATCGTGTATTCTTGAGTGTAGCTCTGGCTGAGAAGGTCGCAGCCATGGGAAAGTTGACAGTTAAGCCTATCTAGTGACAGCCCATCATAGGCTAGCTGGGTGATCTTGCAACTTGTATCATGTCGGAGTTTGATTTTCCCCATAGGGTTTCATTGATCGTGTATTCTTGAGTGTAGCTCTGGCTGAGAAGGTCGCAGCCATGGGAAAGTTGACAGTTAAGCCTATCTAGTGACAGCCCATCATAGGCTAGCTGGGTGATCTTGCAACTTGTATCATGCCGGAGTTGGATTTTCCCCATAGAGTTTCATTGATCGTTTACTCGGCAACTTCTATCAAGCAGGAGTTTAATTTTCCCCATAGCGCTTCATTGATCGTGTACTCTTGAGTGTAGCTCGGGCTGAGAACGACGCAGCCATGGGAAAGTTGACAGTTAAGCATATCTAGTGACAGCTCATCATAGGCTAGCTGGGTGATCTTGCAACTTGTATCATGTCGGAGTTTGATTTTCCCCATAGGGTTTCATTGATCGTGTATTCTTGAGTGTAGCTCTGGCTGAGAAGGTCGCAGCCATGGGAAAGTTGACAGTTAAGCCTATCTAGTGACAGCCCATCATAGGCTAGCTGGGTGATCTTGCAACTTGTATCATGCCGGAGTTGGATTTTCCCCATAGGGTTTCATTGATCGTTTACTCGGCAACTTCTATCAAGCAGGAGTTTAATTTTCCCCGTAGCGCTTCATTGATCGTGTACTCTTGAGTGTAGCTCGGGCTGAGAACGACGCAGCCATGGGAAAGTTGACAGTTAAGCCTATCTAGTGACAGCCCATCATAGGCTAGCTGGGTGATCTTGCAACTTGTATCATGTCGGAGTTTGATTTTCCCCATAGGGTTTCATTGATCGTGTATTCTTGAGTGTAGCTCTGGCTGAGAAGGTCGCAGCCATGGGAAAGTTGACAGTTAAGCCTATCTAGTGACAGCCCATCATAGGCTAGCTGGGTGATCTTGCAAGTTGTATCATGCCGGAGTTGGATTTTCCCCATAGGGTTTCATTTATCGTTTACTCGGCAACTTCTATCAAGCAGGAGTTTAATTTTCCCCGTAGCGCTTCATTGATCGTGTACTCTTGAGTGTAGCTCGGGCTGAGAACGACGCAGCCATGGGAAAGTTGACAGTTAAGCCTATCTAGTGACAGCCCATCATAGGCTAGCTGGGTGATCTTGCAACTTGTATCATGTCGGAGTTTGATTTTCCCCATAGGGTTTCATTGATCGTGTATTCTTGAGTGTAGCTCTGGCTGAGAAGGTCGCAGCCATGGGAAAGTTGACAGTTAAGCCTATCTAGTGACAGCCCATCATAGGCTAGCTGGGTGATCTTGCAACTTGTATCATGTCGGAGTTTGATTTTCCCCATAGGGTTTCATTGATCGTGTATTCTTGAGTGTAGCTCTGGCTGAGAAGGTCCCAGCCATGGGAAAGTTGACAGTTAAGCCTATCTAGTGACAGCCCATCATAGGCTAGCTGGGTGATCTTGCAACTTGTATCATGCCGGAGTTGGATTTTCCCCATAATGTTTCATTGATCGTTTACTCGGCAACTTCTATCAAGCAGGAGTTTAATTTTCCCCGTAGCGCTTCATTGATCGTGTACTCTTGAGTGTAGCTCGGGCTGAGAACGACGCAGCCATGGGAAAGTTGACAGTTAAGCCTATCTAGTGACAGCCCATCATAGGCTAGCTGGGTGATCTTGCAACTTGTATCATGTCGGAGTTTGATTTTCCCCATAGGGTTTCATTGATCGTGTATTCTTGAGTGTAGCTCTGGCTGAGAAGGTCGCAGCCATGGGAAAGTTGACAGTTAAGCCTATCTAGTGACAGCCCATCATAGGCTAGCTGGGTGATCTTGCAACTTGTATCATGTCGGAGTTTGATTTTCCCCATAGGGTTTCATTGATCGTGTATTCTTGAGTGTAGCTCTGGCTGAGAAGGTCGCAGCCATGGGAAAGTTGACAGTTAAGCCTATCTAGTGACAGCCCATCATAGGCTAGCTGGGTGATCTTGCAACTTGTATCATGTCGGAGTTTGATTTTCCCCATAGGGTTTCATTGATCGTGTATTCTTGAGTGTAGCTCTGGCTGAGAAGGTCCCAGCCATGGTAAAGTTGACAGTTAAGCCTATCTAGTGACAGCCCATCATAGGCTAGCTGGGTGATCTTGCAACTTGTATCATGCCGGAGTTGGATTTTCCCCATAGAGTTTCATTGATCGTTTACTCGGCAACTTCTATCAAGCAGGAGTTTGATTTTCCCCATAGCGCTTCATTGATCGTGTACTCTTGAGTGTAGCTCGGGCTGAGAACGACGCAGCCATGGGAAAGTTGACAGTTAAGCCTATCTAGTGACAGCCCATCATAGGCTAGCTGGGTGATCTTGCAACTTGTATCATGTCGGAGTTTGATTTTCCCCATAGGGTTTCATTGATCGTGTATTCTTGAGTGTAGCTCTGGCTGAGAAGGTCCCAGCCATGGGAAAGTTGACAGTTAAGCCTATCTAGTGACAGCCCATCATAGGCTAGCTGGGTGATCTTGCAACTTGTATCATGCCGGAGATGGATTTTCCCCATAGAGTTTCATTGATCGTTTACTCGGCAACTTCTATCAAGCAGGAGTTTAATTTTCCCCATAGCGCTTCATTGATCGTGTACTCTTGAGTGTAGCTCGGGCTGAGAACGACGCAGCCATGGGAAAGTTGACAGTTAAGCCTATCTAGTGACAGCCCATCATAGGCTAGCTGGGTGATCTTGCAACTTGTATCATGTCGGAGTTTGATTTTCCCCATAGGGTTTCATTGATCGTGTATTCTTGAGTGTAGCTCTGGCTGAGAAGGTCGCAGCCATGGGAAAGTTGACAGTTAAGCCTATCTAGTGACAGCCCATCATAGGCTAGCTGGGTGATCTTGCAACTTGTATCATGTCGGAGTTTGATTTTCCCCATAGGGTTTCATTGATCGTGTATTCTTGAGTGTAGCTCTGGCTGAGAAGGTCCCAGCCATGGGAAAGTTGACAGTTAAGCCTATCTAGTGACAGCCCATCATAGGCTAGCTGGGTGATCTTGCAACTTGTATCATGCCGGAGTTGGATTTTCCCCATAGAGTTTCATTGATCGTTTACTCGGCAACTTCTATCAAGCAGGAGTTTAATTTTCCCCATAGCGCTTCATTGATCGTGTACTCTTGAGTGTAGCTCGGGCTGAGAACGACGCAGCCATGGGAAAGTTGACAGTTAAGCCTATCTAGTGACAGCCCATCATAAGCTAGCTGGGTGATCTTGCAACTTGTATCATGTCGGAGTTTGATTTTCCCCATAGGGTTTCATTGATCGTGTATTCTTGAGTGTAGCTCTGGCTGAGAAGGTCGCAGCCATGGGAAAGTTGACAGTTAAGCCTATCTAGTGACAGCCCATCATAGGCTAGCTGGGTGATCTTGCAACTTGTATCATGTCGGAGTTTGATTTTCCCCATAGGGTTTCATTGATCGTGTATTCTTGAGTGTAGCTCTGGCTGAGAAGGTCGCAGCCATGGGAAAGTTGACAGTTAAGCCTATCTAGTGACAGCCCATCATAGGCTAGCTGGGTGATCTTGCAACTTGTATCATGCCGGAGTTGGATTTTCCCCATAGAGTTTCATTGATCGTTTACTCGGCAACTTCTATCAAGCAGGAGTTTAATTTTCCCCATAGCGCTTCATTGATCGTGTACTCTTGAGTGTAGCTCGGGCTGAGAACGACGCAGCCATGGGAAAGTTGACAGTTAAGCATATCTAGTGACAGCCCATCATAGGCTAGCTGGGTGATCTTGCAACTTGTATCATGTCGGAGTTTGATTTTCCCCATAGGGTTTCATTGATCGTGTATTCTTGAGTGTAGCTCTGGCTGAGAAGGTCGCAGCCATGGGAAAGTTGACAGTTAAGCCTATCTAGTGACAGCCCATCATAGGCTAGCTGGGTGATCTTGCAACTTGTATCATGCCGGAGTTGGATTTTCCCCATAGAGTTTCATTGATCGTTTACTCGGCAACTTCTATCAAGCAGGAGTTTAATTTTCCCCATAGCGCTTCATTGATCGTGTACTCTTGAGTGTAGCTCGGGCTGAGAACGACGCAGCCATGGGAAAGTTGACAGTTAAGCATATCTAGTGACAGCCCATCATAGGCTAGCTGGGTGATCTTGCAACTTGTATCATGTCGGAGTTTGATTTTCCCCATAGGGTTTCATTGATCGTGTATTCTTGAGTGTAGCTCTGGCTGAGAAGGTCGCAGCCATGGGAAAGTTGACAGTTAAGCCTATCTAGTGACAGCCCATCATAGGCTAGCTGGGTGATCTTGCAACTTGTATCATGCCGGAGTTGGATTTTCCCCTAGGGTTTCATTGATCGTTTACTCGGCAACTTCTATCAAGCAGGAGTTTAATTTTCCCCGTAGCGCTTCATTGATCGTGTACTCTTGAGTGTAGCTCGGGCTGAGAACGACGCAGCCATGGGAAAGTTGACAGTTAAACCTATCTAGTGACAGCCCATCATAGGCTAGCTGGGTGATCTTGCAACTTGTATCATGTCGGAGTTTGATTTTCCCCATAGGGTTTCATTGATCGTGTATTCTTGAGTGTAGCTCTGGCTGAGAAGGTCGCAGCCATGGGAAAGTTGACAGTTAAGCCTATCTAGTGACAGCCCATCATAGGCTAGCTGGGTGATCTTGCAACTTGTATCATGTCGGAGTTTGATTTTCCCCATAGGGTTTCATTGATCGTGTATTCTTGAGTGTAGCTCTGGCTGAGAAGGTCGCAGCCATGGGAAAGTTGACAGTTAAGCCTATCTAGTGACAGCCCATCATAGGCTAGCTGGGTGATCTTGCAACTTGTATCATGCCGGAGTTGGATTTTCCCCATAGAGTTTCATTGATCGTTTACTCGGCAACTTCTATCAAGCAGGAGTTTAATTTTCCCCATAGCGCTTCATTGATCGTGTACTCTTGAGTGTAGCTCGGGCTGAGAACGACGCAGCCATGGGAAAGTTGACAGTTAAGCCTATCTAGTGACAGCCCATCATAGGCTAGCTGGGTGATCTTGCAACTTGTATCATGTCGGAGTTTGATTTTCCCCATAGGGTTTCATTGATCGTGTATTCTTGAGTGTAGCTCTGGCTGAGAAGGTCCCAGCCATGGGAAAGTTGACAGTTAAGCCTATCTAGTGACAGCCCATCATAGGCTAGCTGGGTGATCTTGCAACTTGTATCATGCCGGAGATGGATTTTCCCCATAGAGTTTCATTGATCGTTTACTCGGCAACTTCTATCAAGCAGGAGTTTAATTTTCCCCATAGCGCTTCATTGATCGTGTACTCTTGAGTGTAGCTCGGGCTGAGAACGACGCAGCCATGGGAAAGTTGACAGTTAAGCCTATCTAGTGACAGCCCATCATAGGCTAGCTGGGTGATCTTGCAACTTGTATCATGTCGGAGTTTGATTTTCCCCATAGGGTTTCATTGATCGTGTATTCTTGAGTGTAGCTCTGGCTGAGAAGGTCGCAGCCATGGGAAAGTTGACAGTTAAGCCTATCTAGTGACAGCCCATCATAGGCTAGCTGGGTGATCTTGCAACTTGTATCATGTCGGAGTTTGATTTTCCCCATAGGGTTTCATTGATCGTGTATTCTTGAGTGTAGCTCTGGCTGAGAAGGTCCCAGCCATGGGAAAGTTGACAGTTAAGCCTATCTAGTGACAGCCCATCATAGGCTAGCTGGGTGATCTTGCAACTTGTATCATGCCGGAGTTGGATTTTCCCCATAGAGTTTCATTGATCGTTTACTCGGCAACTTCTATCAAGCAGGAGTTTAATTTTCCCCATAGCGCTTCATTGATCGTGTACTCTTGAGTGTAGCTCGGGCTGAGAACGACGCAGCCATGGGAAAGTTGACAGTTAAGCCTATCTAGTGACAGCCCATCATAGGCTAGCTGGGTGATCTTGCAACTTGTATCATGTCGGAGTTTGATTTTCCCCATAGGGTTTCATTGATCGTGTATTCTTGAGTGTAGCTCTGGCTGAGAAGGTCGCAGCCATGGGAAAGTTGACAGTTAAGCCTATCTAGTGACAGCCCATCATAGGCTAGCTGGGTGATCTTGCAACTTGTATCATGTCGGAGTTTGATTTTCCCCATAGGGTTTCATTGATCGTGTATTCTTGAGTGTAGCTCTGGCTGAGAAGGTCGCAGCCATGGGAAAGTTGACAGTTAAGCCTATCTAGTGACAGCCCATCATAGGCTAGCTGGGTGATCTTGCAACTTGTATCATGCCGGAGTTGGATTTTCCCCATAGAGTTTCATTGATCGTTTACTCGGCAACTTCTATCAAGCAGGAGTTTAATTTTCCCCATAGCGCTTCATTGATCGTGTACTCTTGAGTGTAGCTCGGGCTGAGAACGACGCAGCCATGGGAAAGTTGACAGTTAAGCATATCTAGTGACAGCCCATCATAGGCTAGCTGGGTGATCTTGCAACTTGTATCATGTCGGAGTTTGATTTTCCCCATAGGGTTTCATTGATCGTGTATTCTTGAGTGTAGCTCTGGCTGAGAAGGTCGCAGCCATGGGAAAGTTGACAGTTAAGCCTATCTAGTGACAGCCCATCATAGGCTAGCTGGGTGATCTTGCAACTTGTATCATGCCGGAGTTGGATTTTCCCCATAGGGTTTCATTGATCGTTTACTCGGCAACTTCTATCAAGCAGGAGTTTAATTTTCCCCGTAGCGCTTCATTGATCGTGTACTCTTGAGTGTAGCTCGGGCTGAGAACGACGCAGCCATGGGAAAGTTGACAGTTAAGCCTATCTAGTGACAGCCCATCATAGGCTAGCTGGGTGATCTTGCAACTTGTATCATGTCGGAGTTTGATTTTCCCCATAGGGTTTCATTGATCGTGTATTCTTGAGTGTAGCTCTGGCTGAGAAGGTCGCAGCCATGGGAAAGTTGACAGTTAAGCCTATCTAGTGACAGCCCATCATAGGCTAGCTGTGTGATCTTGCAACTTGTATCATGTCGGAGTTTGATTTTCCCCATAGGGTTTCATTGATCGTGTATTCTTGAGTGTAGCTCTGGCTGAGAAGGTCGCAGCCATGGGAAAGTTGACAGTTAAGCCTATCTAGTGACAGCCCATCATAGGCTAGCTGTGTGATCTTGCAACTTGTATCATGTCGGAGTTTGATTTTCCCCATAGGGTTTCATTGATCGTGTATTCTTGAGTGTAGCTCTGGCTGAGAAGGTCGCAGCCATGGGAAAGTTGACAGTTAAGCCTATCTAGTGACAGCCCATCATAGGCTAGCTGGGTGATCTTGCAACTTGTATCATGCCGGAGCTGGATTTTCCCCATAGAGTTTCATTGATCGTTTACTCGGCAACTTCTATCAAGCAGGAGTTTAATTTTCCCCATAGCGCTTCATTGATCGTGTACTCTTGAGTGTAGCTCGGGCTGAGAACGACGCAGCCATGGGAAAGTTGACAGTTAAGCATATCTAGTGACAGCCCATCATAGGCTAGCTGGGTGATCTTGCAACTTGTATCATGTCGGAGTTTGATTTTCCCCATAGGGTTTCATTGATCGTGTATTCTTGAGTGTAGCTCTGGCTGAGAAGGTCGCAGCCATGGGAAAGTTGACAGTTAAGCCTATCTAGTGACAGCCCATCATAGGCTAGCTGGGTGATCTTGCAACTTGTATCATGCCGGAGTTGGATTTTCCCCATAGGGTTTCATTGATCGTTTACTCGGCAACTTCTATCAAGCAGGAGTTTAATTTTCCCCGTAGCGCTTCATTGATCGTGTACTCTTGAGTGTAGCTCGGGCTGAGAACGACGCAGCCATGGGAAAGTTGACAGTTAAGCCTATCTAGTGACAGCCCATCATAGGCTAGCTGGGTGATCTTGCAACTTGTATCATGTCGGAGTTTGATTTTCCCCATAGGGTTTCATTGATCGTGTATTCTTGAGTGAAGCTCTGGCTGAGAAGGTCGCAGCCATGGGAAAGTTGACAGTTAAGCCTATCTAGTGACAGCCCATCATAGGCTAGCTGGGTGATCTTGCAACTTGTATCATGTCGGAGTTTGATTTTCCCCATAGGGTTTCATTGATCGTGTATTCTTGAGTGTAGCTCTGGCTGAGAAGGTCGCAGCCATGGGAAAGTTGACAGTTAAGCCTATCTAGTGACAGCCCATCATAGGCTAGCTGGGTGATCTTGCAACTTGTATCATGTCGGAGTTTGATTTTCCCCATAGGGTTTCATTGATCGTGTATTCTTGAGTGTAGCTCTGGCTGAGAAGGTCCCAGCCATGGGAAAGTTGACAGTTAAGCCTATCTAGTGACAGCCCATCATAGGCTAGCTGGGTGATCTTGCAACTTGTATCATGCCGGAGTTGGATTTTCCCCATAGAGTTTCATTGATCGTTTACTCGGCAACTTCTATCAAGCAGGAGTTTAATTTTCCCCATAGCGCTTCATTGATCGTGTACTCTTGAGTGTAGCTTTGGCTGAGAACGACGCAGCCATGGGAAAGTTGACAGTTAAGCCTATCTAGTGACAGCCCATCATAGGCTAGCTGGGTGATCTTGCAACTTGTATCATGTCGGAGTTTGATTTTCCCCATAGGGTTTCATTGATCGTGTATTCTTGAGTGTAGCTCTGGCTGAGAAGGTCGCAGCCATGGGAAAGTTGACAGTTAAGCCTATCTAGTGACAGCCCATCATAGGCTAGCTGGGTGATCTTGCAACTTGTATCATGTCGGAGTTTGATTTTCCCCATAGGGTTTCATTGATCGTGTATTCTTGAGTGTAGCTCTGGCTGAGAAGGTCGCAGCCATGGGAAAGTTGACAGTTAAGCCTATCTAGTGACAGCCCATCATAGGCTAGCTGGGTGATCTTGCAACTTGTCTCATGCCGGAGTTGGATTTTCCCCATAGAGTTTCATTGATCGTTTACTCGGCAACTTCTATCAAGCAGGAGTTTAATTTTCCCCGTAGCGCTTCATTGATCGTGTACTCTTGAGTGTAGCTCGGGCTGAGAACGACGCAGCCATGGGAAAGTTGACAGTTAAGCATATCTAGTGACAGTCCATCATAGGCTAGCTGGGTGATCTTGCAACTTGTATCATGTCGGAGTTTGATTTTCCCCATAGGGTTTCATTGATCGTGTATTCTTGAGTGTAGCTCTGGCTGAGAAGGTCGCAGCCATGGGAAAGTTGACAGTTAAGCCTATCTAGTGACAGCCCATCATAGGCTAGCTGGGTGATCTTGCAACTTGTATCATGCCGGAGTTGGATTTTCCCCATAGGGTTTCATTGATCGTTTACTCGGCAACTTCTATCAAGCAGGAGTTTAATTTTCCCCGTAGCGCTTCATTGATCGTGTACTCTTGAGTGTAGCTCGGGCTGAGAACGACGCAGCCATGGGAAAGTTGACAGTTAAGCCTATCTAGTGACAGCCCATCATAGGCTAGCTGGGTGATCTTGCAACTTGTATCATGTCGGAGTTTGATTTTCCCCATAGGGTTTCATTGATCGTGTATTCTTGAGTGTAGCTCTGGCTGAGAAGGTCCCAGCCATGGGAAAGTTGACAGTTAAGCCTATCTAGTGACAGCCCATCATAGGCTAGCTGGGTGATCTTGCAACTTGTATCATGCCGGAGATGGATTTTCCCCATAGAGTTTCATTGATCGTTTACTCGGCAACTTCTATCAAGCAGGAGTTTAATTTTCCCCATAGCGCTTCATTGATCGTGTACTCTTGAGTGTAGCTCGGGCTGAGAACGACGCAGCCATGGGAAAGTTGACAGTTAAGCCTATCTAGTGACAGCCCATCATAGGCTAGCTGGGTGATCTTGCAACTTGTATCATGTCGGAGTTTGATTTTCCCCATAGGGTTTCATTGATCGTGTATTCTTGAGTGTAGCTCTGGCTGAGAAGGTCGCAGCCATGGGAAAGTTGACAGTTAAGCCTATCTAGTGACAGCCCATCATAGGCTAGCTGGGTGATCTTGCAACTTGTATCATGTCGGAGTTTGATTTTCCCCATAGGGTTTCATTGATCGTGTATTCTTGAGTGTAGCTCTGGCTGAGAAGGTCCCAGCCATGGGAAAGTTGACAGTTAAGCCTATCTAGTGACAGCCCATCATAGGCTAGCTGGGTGATCTTGCAACTTGTATCATGCCGGAGTTGGATTTTCCCCATAGAGTTTCATTGATCGTTTACTCGGCAACTTCTATCAAGCAGGAGTTTAATTTTCCCCATAGCGCTTCATTGATCGTGTACTCTTGAGTGTAGCTCGGGCTGAGAACGACGCAGCCATGGGAAAGTTGACAGTTAAGCCTATCTAGTGACAGCCCATCATAGGCTAGCTGGGTGATCTTGCAACTTGTATCATGTCGGAGTTTGATTTTCCCCATAGGGTTTCATTGATCGTGTATTCTTGAGTGTAGCTCTGGCTGAGAAGGTCGCAGCCATGGGAAAGTTGACAGTTAAGCCTATCTAGTGACAGCCCATCATAGGCTAGCTGGGTGATCTTGCAACTTGTATCATGTCGGAGTTTGATTTTCCCCATAGGGTTTCATTGATCGTGTATTCTTGAGTGTAGCTCTGGCTGAGAAGGTCGCAGCCATGGGAAAGTTGACAGTTAAGCCTATCTAGTGACAGCCCATCATAGGCTAGCTGGGTGATCTTGCAACTTGTATCATGCCGGAGTTGGATTTTCCCCATAGAGTTTCATTGATCGTTTACTCGGCAACTTCTATCAAGCAGGAGTTTAATTTTCCCCATAGCGCTTCATTGATCGTGTACTCTTGAGTGTAGCTCGGGCTGAGAACGACGCAGCCATGGGAAAGTTGACAGTTAAGCATATCTAGTGACAGCCCATCATAGGCTAGCTGGGTGATCTTGCAACTTGTATCATGTCGGAGTTTGATTTTCCCCATAGGGTTTCATTGATCGTGTATTCTTGAGTGTAGCTCTGGTTGAGAAGGTCGCAGCCATGGGAAAGTTGACAGTTAAGCCTATCTAGTGACAGCCCATCATAGGCTAGCTGGGTGATCTTGCAACTTGTATCATGCCGGAGTTGGATTTTCCCCATAGGGTTTCATTGATCGTTTACTCGGCAACTTCTATCAAGCAGGAGTTTAATTTTCCCCGTAGCGCTTCATTGATCGTGTACTCTTTGAGTGTAGCTCGGGCTGAGAACGACGCAGCCATGGGAAAGTTGACAGTTAAGCCTATCTAGTGACAGCCCATCATAGGCTAGCTGGGTGATCTTGCAACTTGTATCATGTCGGAGTTTGATTTTCCCCATAGGGTTTCATTGATCGTGTATTCTTGAGTGTAGCTCTGGCTGAGAAGGTCGCAGCCATGGGAAAGTTGACAGTTAAGCCTATCTAGTGACAGCCCATCATAGGCTAGCTGTGTGATCTTGCAACTTGTATCATGTCGGAGTTCTAGATATTTCCCCCATAGCGGTTTCATTGATCGTGTATTCTTGAGTGTAGCTCTGGCTGAGCAGGTCGCAGCCATGGGAAAGTTGACAGTTAAGCCTATCTAGTGACAGCCCATCATAGGCTAGCTGTGTGATCTTGCAACTGTGTCATGTCGGAGTTTGATTTTCCCCATAGGGTTTCATTGATCGTGTATTCTTGAGTGTAGCTCTGGCTGAGAAGGTCGCAGCCATGGGAAAGTTGACAGTTAAGCCTATCTAGTGACAGCCCATCATAGGCTAGCTGGGTGATCTTGCAACTTGTATCATGCCGGAGCTGGATTTTCCCCATAGAGTTTCATTGATCGTTTACTCGGCAACTTCTATCAGCAGAGTTTAATTTTCCCCATAGCGCTTCATTGATCGTGTACTCTTGAGTGTAGCTCGGGCTGAGAACGACGCAGCCATGGGAAAGTTGACAGTTAAGCATATCTAGTGACAGCCCATCATAGGCTAGCTGGGTGATCTTGCAACTTGTATCATGTCGGAGTTTGATTTTCCCCATAGGGTTTTCATTGATCGTGTATTCTTGAGTGTAGCTCTGGCTGAGAAGGTCGCAGCCATGGGAAAGTTGACAGTTAAGCCTATCTAGTGACAGCCCATCATAGGCTAGCTGGGTGATCTTGCAACTTGTATCATGCCGGAGTTGGATTTTCCCATAGGGTTTCATTGATCGTTTACTCGGCAACTTCTATCAAGCAGGAGTTTAATTTTCCCCGTAGCGCTTCATTGATCGTGTACTCTTGAGTGTAGCTCGGGCTGAGAACGACGCAGCCATGGGAAAGTTGACAGTTAAGCCTATCTAGTGACAGCCCATCATAGGCTAGCTGGGTGATCTTGCAACTTGTATCATGTCGGAGTTTGATTTTCCCCATAGGGTTTCATTGATCGTGTATTCTTGAGTGAAGCTCTGGCTGAGAAGGTCGCAGCCATGGGAAAGTTGACAGTTAAGCCTATCTAGTGACAGCCCATCATAGGCTAGCTGGGTTGATCTTGCAACTTGTATCATGTCGGAGTTTGATTTTCCCCATAGGGTTTCATTGATCGTGTATTCTTGAGTGTAGCTCTGGCTGAGAAGGTCGCAGCCATGGGAAAGTTGACAGTTAAGCCTATCTAGTGACAGCCCATCATAGGCTAGCTGGGTGATCTTGCAACTTGTATCATGTCGGAGTTTGATTTTCCCCATAGGGTTTCATTGATCGTGTATTCTTGAGTGTAGCTCTGGCTGAGAAGGTCCCAGCCATGGGAAAGTTGACAGTTAAGCCTATCTAGTGACAGCCCATCATAGGCTAGCTGGGTGATCTTGCAACTTGTATCATGCCGGAGTTGGATTTTCCCCATAGAGTTTCATTGATCGTTTACTCGGCAACTTCTATCAAGCAGGAGTTTAATTTTCCCCATAGCGCTTCATTGATCGTGTACTCTTGAGTGTAGCTCGGGCTGAGAACGACGCAGCCATGGGAAAGTTGACAGTTAAGCCTATCTAGTGACAGCCCATCATAGGCTAGCTGGGTGATCTTGCAACTTGTATCATGTCGGAGTTTGATTTTCCCCATAGGGTTTCATTGATCGTGTATTCTTGAGTGTAGCTCTGGCTGAGAAGGTCGCAGCCATGGGAAAGTTGACAGTTAAGCCTATCTAGTGACAGCCCATCATAGGCTAGCTGGGTGATCTTGCAACTTGTATCATGTCGGAGTTTGATTTTCCCCATAGGGTTTCATTGATCGTGTATTCTTGAGTGTAGCTCTGGCTGAGAAGGTCGCAGCCATGGGAAAGTTGACAGTTAAGCCTATCTAGTGACAGCCCATCATAGGCTAGCTGGGTGATCTTGCAACTTGTATCATGTCGGAGTTTGATTTTCCCCATAGGGTTTCATTGATCGTGTATTCTTGAGTGTAGCTCTGGCTGAGAAGGTCGCAGCCATGGGAAAGTTGACAGTTAAGCCTATCTAGTGACAGCCCATCATAGGCTAGCTGGGTGATCTTGCAACTTGTCTCATGCCGGAGTTGGATTTTCCCCATAGAGTTTCATTGATCGTTTACTCGGCAACTTCTATCAAGCAGGAGTTTAATTTTCCCCGTAGCGCTTCATTGATCGTGTACTCTTGAGTGTAGCTCGGGCTGAGAACGACGCAGCCATGGGAAAGTTGACAGTTAAGCATATCTAGTGACAGTCCCATCATAGGCTAGCTGGGTGATCTTGCAACTTGTATCATGTCGGAGTTTGATTTTCCCCATAGGGTTTCATTGATCGTGTATTCTTGAGTGTAGCTCTGGCTGAGAAGGTCGCAGCCATGGGAAAGTTGACAGTTAAGCCTATCTAGTGACAGCCCATCATAGGCTAGCTGGGTGATCTTGCAACTTGTATCATGCCGGAGTTGGATTTTCCCCATAGGGTTTCATTGATCGTTTACTCGGCAACTTCTATCAAGCAGGAGTTTAATTTTCCCCGTAGCGCTTCATTGATCGTGTACTCTTGAGTGTAGCTCGGGCTGAGAACGACGCAGCCATGGGAAAGTTGACAGTTAAGCCTATCTAGTGACAGCCCATCATAGGCTAGCTGGGTGATCTTGCAACTTGTATCATGTCGGAGTTTGATTTTCCCCATAGGGTTTCATTGATCGTGTATTCTTGAGTGTAGCTCTGGCTGAGAAGGTCCCAGCCATGGGAAAGTTGACAGTTAAGCCTATCTAGTGACAGCCCATCATAGGCTAGCTGGGTGATCTTGCAACTTGTATCATGCCGGAGATGGATTTTCCCCATAGAGTTTCATTGATCGTTTACTCGGCAACTTCTATCAAGCAGGAGTTTAATTTTCCCCATAGCGCTTCATTGATCGTGTACTCTTGAGTGTAGCTCGGGCTGAGAACGACGCAGCCATGGGAAAGTTGACAGTTAAGCCTATCTAGTGACAGCCCATCATAGGCTAGCTGGGTGATCTTGCAACTTGTATCATGTCGGAGTTTGATTTTCCCCATAGGGTTTCATTGATCGTGTATTCTTGAGTGTAGCTCTGGCTGAGAAGGTCGCAGCCATGGGAAAGTTGACAGTTAAGCCTATCTAGTGACAGCCCATCATAGGCTAGCTGGGTGATCTTGCAACTTGTATCATGTCGGAGTTTGATTTTCCCCATAGGGTTTCATTGATCGTGTATTCTTGAGTGTAGCTCTGGCTGAGAAGGTCCCAGCCATGGGAAAGTTGACAGTTAAGCCTATCTAGTGACAGCCCATCATAGGCTAGCTGGGTGATCTTGCAACTTGTATCATGCCGGAGTTGGATTTTCCCCATAGAGTTTCATTGATCGTTTACTCGGCAACTTCTATCAAGCAGGAGTTTAATTTTCCCCATAGCGCTTCATTGATCGTGTACTCTTGAGTGTAGCTCGGGCTGAGAACGACGCAGCCATGGGAAAGTTGACAGTTAAGCCTATCTAGTGACAGCCCATCATAGGCTAGCTGGGTGATCTTGCAACTTGTATCATGTCGGAGTTTGATTTTCCCCATAGGGTTTCATTGATCGTGTATTCTTGAGTGTAGCTCTGGCTGAGAAGGTCGCAGCCATGGGAAAGTTGACAGTTAAGCCTATCTAGTGACAGCCCATCATAGGCTAGCTGGGTGATCTTGCAACTTGTATCATGTCGGAGTTTGATTTTCCCCATAGGGTTTCATTGATCGTGTATTCTTGAGTGTAGCTCTGGCTGAGAAGGTCGCAGCCATGGGAAAGTTGACAGTTAAGCCTATCTAGTGACAGCCCATCATAGGCTAGCTGGGTGATCTTGCAACTTGTATCATGCCGGAGTTGGATTTTCCCCATAGAGTTTCATTGATCGTTTACTCGGCAACTTCTATCAAGCAGGAGTTTAATTTTCCCCATAGCGCTTCATTGATCGTGTACTCTTGAGTGTAGCTCGGGCTGAGAACGACGCAGCCATGGGAAAGTTGACAGTTAAGCATATCTAGTGACAGCCCATCATAGGCTAGCTGGGTGATCTTGCAACTTGTATCATGTCGGAGTTTGATTTTCCCCATAGGGTTTCATTGATCGTGTATTCTTGAGTGTAGCTCTGGTTGAGAAGGTCGCAGCCATGGGAAAGTTGACAGTTAAGCCTATCTAGTGACAGCCCATCATAGGCTAGCTGGGTGATCTTGCAACTTGTATCATGCCGGAGTTGGATTTTCCCCATAGGGTTTCATTGATCGTTTACTCGGCAACTTCTATCAAGCAGGAGTTTAATTTTCCCCGTAGCGCTTCATTGATCGTGTACTCTTGAGTGTAGCTCGGGCTGAGAACGACGCAGCCATGGGAAAGTTGACAGTTAAGCCTATCTAGTGACAGCCCATCATAGGCTAGCTGGGTGATCTTGCAACTTGTATCATGTCGGAGTTTGATTTTCCCCATAGGGTTTCATTGATCGTGTATTCTTGAGTGTAGCTCTGGCTGAGAAGGTCGCAGCCATGGGAAAGTTGACAGTTAAGCCTATCTAGTGACAGCCCATCATAGGCTAGCTGGGTGATCTTGCAACTTGTATCATGCCGGAGATGGATTTTCCCCATAGAGTTTCATTGATCGTTTACTCGGCAACTTCTATCAAGCAGGAGTTTAATTTTCCCCATAGCGCTTCATTGATCGTGTACTCTTGAGTGTAGCTCGGGCTGAGAACGACGCAGCCATGGGAAAGTTGACAGTTAAGCCTATCTAGTGACAGCCCATCATAGGCTAGCTGGGTGATCTTGCAACTTGTATCATGTCGGAGTTTGATTTTCCCCATAGGGTTTCATTGATCGTGTATTCTTGAGTGTAGCTCTGGCTGAGAAGGTCGCAGCCATGGGAAAGTTGACAGTTAAGCCTATCTAGTGACAGCCCATCATAGGCTAGCTGGGTGATCTTGCAACTTGTATCATGTCGGAGTTTGATTTTCCCCATAGGGTTTCATTGATCGTGTATTCTTGAGTGTAGCTCTGGCTGAGAAGGTCCCAGCCATGGGAAAGTTGACAGTTAAGCCTATCTAGTGACAGCCCATCATAGGCTAGCTGGGTGATCTTGCAACTTGTATCATGCCGGAGTTGGATTTTCCCCATAGAGTTTCATTGATCGTTTACTCGGCAACTTCTATCAAGCAGGAGTTTAATTTTCCCCATAGCGCTTCATTGATCGTGTACTCTTGAGTGTAGCTCGGGCTGAGAACGACGCAGCCATGGGAAAGTTGACAGTTAAGCCTATCTAGTGACAGCCCATCATAGGCTAGCTGGGTGATCTTGCAACTTGTATCATGTCGGAGTTTGATTTTCCCCATAGGGTTTCATTGATCGTGTATTCTTGAGTGTAGCTCTGGCTGAGAAGGTCGCAGCCATGGGAAAGTTGACAGTTAAGCCTATCTAGTGACAGCCCATCATAGGCTAGCTGGGTGATCTTGCAACTTGTATCATGTCGGAGTTTGATTTTCCCCATAGGGTTTCATTGATCGTGTATTCTTGAGTGTAGCTCTGGCTGAGAAGGTCGCAGCCATGGGAAAGTTGACAGTTAAGCCTATCTAGTGACAGCCCATCATAGGCTAGCTGGGTGATCTTGCAACTTGTATCATGCCGGAGTTGGATTTTCCCCATAGAGTTTCATTGATCGTTTACTCGGCAACTTCTATCAAGCAGGAGTTTAATTTTCCCCATAGCGCTTCATTGATCGTGTACTCTTGAGTGTAGCTCGGGCTGAGAACGACGCAGCCATGGGAAAGTTGACAGTTAAGCATATCTAGTGACAGCCCATCATAGGCTAGCTGGGTGATCTTGCAACTTGTATCATGTCGGAGTTTGATTTTCCCCATAGGGTTTCATTGATCGTGTATTCTTGAGTGTAGCTCTGGCTGAGAAGGTCGCAGCCATGGGAAAGTTGACAGTTAAGCCTATCTAGTGACAGCCCATCATAGGCTAGCTGGGTGATCTTGCAACTTGTATCATGTCGGAGTTTGATTTTCCCCATAGGGTTTCATTGATCGTTTACTCGGCAACTTCTATCAAGCAGGAGTTTAATTTTCCCCGTAGCGCTTCATTGATCGTGTACTCTTGAGTGTAGCTCGGGCTGAGAACGACGCAGCCATGGGAAAGTTGACAGTTAAGCCTATCTAGTGACAGCCCATCATAGGCTAGCTGGGTGATCTTGCAACTTGTATCATGTCGGAGTTTGATTTTCCCCATAGGGTTTCATTGATCGTGTATTCTTGAGTGAAGCTCTGTCTGAGAAGGTCGCAGCCATGGGAAAGTTGACAGTTAAGCCTATCTAGTGACAGCCCATCATAGGCTAGCTGGGTGATCTTGCAACTTGTATCATGTCGGAGTTTGATTTTCCCCATAGGGTTTCATTGATCGTGTATTCTTGAGTGTAGCTCTGGCTGAGAAGGTCGCAGCCATGGGAAAGTTGACAGTTAAGCCTATCTAGTGACAGCCCATCATAGGCTAGCTGGGTGATCTTGCAACTTGTATCATGTCGGAGTTTGATTTTCCCCATAGGGTTTCATTGATCGTGTATTCTTGAGTGTAGCTCTGGCTGAGAAGGTCCCAGCCATGGGAAAGTTGACAGTTAAGCCTATCTAGTGACAGCCCATCATAGGCTAGCTGGGTGATCTTGCAACTTGTATCATGCCGGAGTTGTATTTTCCCCATAGAGTTTCATTGATCGTTTACTCGGCAACTTCTATCAAGCAGGAGTTTAATTTTCCCCATAGCGCTTCATTGATCGTGTACTCTTGAGTGTAGCTCGGGCTGAGAACGACGCAGCCATGGGAAAGTTGACAGTTAAGCCTATCTAGTGACAGCCCATCATAGGCTAGCTGGGTGATCTTGCAACTTGTATCATGTCGGAGTTTGATTTTCCCCATAGGGTTTCATTGATCGTGTATTCTTGAGTGTAGCTCTGGCTGAGAAGGTCGCAGCCATGGGAAAGTTGACAGTTAAGCCTATCTAGTGACAGCCCATCATAGGCTAGCTGGGTGATCTTGCAACTTGTATCATGCCGGAGTTGGATTTTCCCCATAGGGTTTCATTTATCGTTTACTCGGCAACTTCTATCAAGCAGGAGTTTAATTTTCCCCGTAGCGCTTCATTGATCGTGTACTCTTGAGTGTAGCTCGGGCTGAGAACGACGCAGCCATGGGAAAGTTGACAGTTAAGCCTATCTAGTGACAGCCCATCATAGGCTAGCTGGGTGATCTTGCAACTTGTATCATGTCGGAGTTTGATTTTCCCCATAGGGTTTCATTGATCGTGTATTCTTGAGTGTAGCTCTGGCTGAGAAGGTCGCAGCCATGGGAAAGTTGACAGTTAAGCCTATCTAGTGACAGCCCATCATAGGCTAGCTGGGTGATCTTGCAACTTGTATCATGTCGGAGTTTGATTTTCCCCATAGGGTTTCATTGATCGTGTATTCTTGAGTGTAGCTCTGGCTGAGAAGGTCGCAGCCATGGGAAAGTTGACAGTTAAGCCTATCTAGTGACAGCCCATCATAGGCTAGCTGGGTGATCTTGCAACTTGTATCATGCCGGAGTTGGATTTTCCCCATAGAGTTTCATTGATCGTTTACTCGGCAACTTCTATCAAGCAGGAGTTTAATTTTCCCCATAGCGCTTCATTGATCGTGTACTCTTGAGTGTAGCTCGGGCTGAGAACGACGCAGCCATGGGAAAGTTGACAGTTAAGCATATCTAGTGACAGCCCATCATAGGCTAGCTGGGTGATCTTGCAACTTGTATCATGTCGGAGTTTGATTTTCCCCATAGGGTTTCATTGATCGTGTATTCTTGAGTGTAGCTCTGGCTGAGAAGGTCGCAGCCATGGGAAAGTTGACAGTTAAGCCTATCTAGTGACAGCCCATCATAGGCTAGCTGGGTGATCTTGCAACTTGTATCATGTCGGAGTTTGATTTTCCCCATAGGGTTTCATTGATCGTTTACTCGGCAACTTCTATCAAGCAGGAGTTTAATTTTCCCCGTAGCGCTTCATTGATCGTGTACTCTTGAGTGTAGCTCGGGCTGAGAACGACGCAGCCATGGGAAAGTTGACAGTTAAGCCTATCTAGTGACAGCCCATCATAGGCTAGCTGGGTGATCTTGCAACTTGTATCATGTCGGAGTTTGATTTTCCCCATAGGGTTTCATTGATCGTGTATTCTTGAGTGAAGCTCTGTCTGAGAAGGTCGCAGCCATGGGAAAGTTGACAGTTAAGCCTATCTAGTGACAGCCCATCATAGGCTAGCTGGGTGATCTTGCAACTTGTATCATGTCGGAGTTTGATTTTCCCCATAGGGTTTCATTGATCGTGTATTCTTGAGTGTAGCTCTGGCTGAGAAGGTCGCAGCCATGGGAAAGTTGACAGTTAAGCCTATCTAGTGACAGCCCATCATAGGCTAGCTGGGTGATCTTGCAACTTGTATCATGTCGGAGTTTGATTTTCCCCATAGGGTTTCATTGATCGTGTATTCTTGAGTGTAGCTCTGGCTGAGAAGGTCCCAGCCATGGGAAAGTTGACAGTTAAGCCTATCTAGTGACAGCCCATCATAGGCTAGCTGGGTGATCTTGCAACTTGTATCATGCCGGAGTTGTATTTTCCCCATAGAGTTTCATTGATCGTTTACTCGGCAACTTCTATCAAGCAGGAGTTTAATTTTCCCCATAGCGCTTCATTGATCGTGTACTCTTGAGTGTAGCTCGGGCTGAGAACGACGCAGCCATGGGAAAGTTGACAGTTAAGCCTATCTAGTGACAGCCCATCATAGGCTAGCTGGGTGATCTTGCAACTTGTATCATGTCGGAGTTTGATTTTCCCCATAGGGTTTCATTGATCGTGTATTCTTGAGTGTAGCTCTGGCTGAGAAGGTCGCAGCCATGGGAAAGTTGACAGTTAAGCCTATCTAGTGACAGCCCATCATAGGCTAGCTGGGTGATCTTGCAACTTGTATCATGCCGGAGTTGGATTTTCCCCATAGGGTTTCATTTATCGTTTACTCGGCAACTTCTATCAAGCAGGAGTTTAATTTTCCCCGTAGCGCTTCATTGATCGTGTACTCTTGAGTGTAGCTCGGGCTGAGAACGACGCAGCCATGGGAAAGTTGACAGTTAAGCCTATCTAGTGACAGCCCATCATAGGCTAGCTGGGTGATCTTGCAACTTGTATCATGTCGGAGTTTGATTTTCCCCATAGGGTTTCATTGATCGTGTATTCTTGAGTGTAGCTCTGGCTGAGAAGGTCGCAGCCATGGGAAAGTTGACAGTTAAGCCTATCTAGTGACAGCCCATCATAGGCTAGCTGGGTGATCTTGCAACTTGTATCATGTCGGAGTTTGATTTTCCCCATAGGGTTTCATTGATCGTGTATTCTTGAGTGTAGCTCTGGCTGAGAAGGTCGCAGCCATGGGAAAGTTGACAGTTAAGCCTATCTAGTGACAGCCCATCATAGGCTAGCTGGGTGATCTTGCAACTTGTATCATGTCGGAGTTTGATTTTCCCCATAGGGTTTCATTGATCGTGTATTCTTGAGTGTAGCTCTGGCTGAGAAGGTCGCAGCCATGGGAAAGTTGACAGTTAAGCCTATCTAGTGACAGCCCATCATAGGCTAGCTGGGTGATCTTGCAACTTGTATCATGTCGGAGTTTGATTTTCCCCATAGGGTTTCATTGATCGTGTATTCTTGAGTGTAGCTCTGGCTGAGAAGGTCGCAGCCATGGGAAAGTTGACAGTTAAGCCTATCTAGTGACAGCCCATCATAGGCTAGCTGGGTGATCTTGCAACTTGTATCATGCCGGAGTTGGATTTTCCCCATAGAGTTTCATTGATCGTTTACTCGGCAACTTCTATCAAGCAGGAGTTTAATTTTCCCCATAGCGCTTCATTGATCGTGTACTCTTGAGTGTAGCTCGGGCTGAGAACGACGCAGCCATGGGAAAGTTGACAGTTAAGCATATCTAGTGACAGCCCATCATAGGCTAGCTGGGTGATCTTGCAACTTGTATCATGTCGGAGTTTGATTTTCCCCATAGGGTTTCATTGATCGTGTATTCTTGAGTGTAGCTCTGGCTGAGAAGGTCGCAGCCATGGGAAAGTTGACAGTTAAGCCTATCTAGTGACAGCCCATCATAGGCTAGCTGGGTGATCTTGCAACTTGTATCATGCCGGAGTTGGATTTTCCCCATAGGGTTTCATTGATCGTTTACTCGGCAACTTCTATCAAGCAGGAGTTTAATTTTCCCCGTAGCGCTTCATTGATCGTGTACTCTTGAGTGTAGCTCGGGCTGAGAACGACGCAGCCATGGGAAAGTTGACAGTTAAGCCTATCTAGTGACAGCCCATCATAGGCTAGCTGGGTGATCTTGCAACTTGTATCATGTCGGAGTTTGATTTTCCCCATAGGGTTTCATTGATCGTGTATTCTTGAGTGTAGCTCTGGCTGAGAAGGTCGCAGCCATGGGAAAGTTGACAGTTAAGCCTATCTAGTGACAGCCCATCATAGGCTAGCTGGGTGATCTTGCAACTTGTATCATGTCGGAGTTTGATTTTCCCCATAGGGTTTCATTGATCGTGTATTCTTGAGTGTAGCTCTGGCTGAGAAGGTCGCAGCCATGGGAAAGTTGACAGTTAAGCCTATCTAGTGACAGCCCATCATAGGCTAGCTGGGTGATCTTGCAACTTGTATCATGCCGGAGTTGGATTTTCCCCATAGAGTTTCATTGATCGTTTACTCGGCAACTTCTATCAAGCAGGAGTTTAATTTTCCCCATAGCGCTTCATTGATCGTGTACTCTTGAGTGTAGCTCGGGCTGAGAACGACGCAGCCATGGGAAAGTTGACAGTTAAGCCTATCTAGTGACAGCCCATCATAGGCTAGCTGGGTGATCTTGCAACTTGTATCATGTCGGAGTTTGATTTTCCCCATAGGGTTTCATTGATCGTGTATTCTTGAGTGTAGCTCTGGCTGAGAAGGTCCCAGCCATGGGAAAGTTGACAGTTAAGCCTATCTAGTGACAGCCCATCATAGGCTAGCTGGGTGATCTTGCAACTTGTATCATGCCGGAGATGGATTTTCCCCATAGAGTTTCATTGATCGTTTACTCGGCAACTTCTATCAAGCAGGAGTTTAATTTTCCCCCTAGCGCTTCATTGATCGTGTACTCTTGAGTGTAGCTCGGGCTGAGAACGACGCAGCCATGGGAAAGTTGACAGTTAAGCCTATCTAGTGACAGCCCATCATAGGCTAGCTGGGTGATCTTGCAACTTGTATCATGTCGGAGTTTGATTTTCCCCATAGGGTTTCATTGATCGTGTATTCTTGAGTGTAGCTCTGGCTGAGAAGGTCGCAGCCATGGGAAAGTTGACAGTTAAGCCTATCTAGTGACAGCCCATCATAGGCTAGCTGGGTGATCTTGCAACTTGTATCATGTCGGAGTTTGATTTTCCCCATAGGGTTTCATTGATCGTGTATTCTTGAGTGTAGCTCTGGCTGAGAAGGTCCCAGCCATGGGAAAGTTGACAGTTAAGCCTATCTAGTGACAGCCCATCATAGGCTAGCTGGGTGATCTTGCAACTTGTATCATGCCGGAGTTGGATTTTCCCCATAGAGTTTCATTGATCGTTTACTCGGCAACTTCTATCAAGCAGGAGTTTAATTTTCCCCATAGCGCTTCATTGATCGTGTACTCTTGAGTGTAGCTCGGGCTGAGAACGACGCAGCCATGGGAAAGTTGACAGTTAAGCCTATCTAGTGACAGCCCATCATAGGCTAGCTGGGTGATCTTGCAACTTGTATCATGTCGGAGTTTGATTTTCCCCATAGGGTTTCATTGATCGTGTATTCTTGAGTGTAGCTCTGGCTGAGAAGGTCGCAGCCATGGGAAAGTTGACAGTTAAGCCTATCTAGTGACAGCCCATCATAGGCTAGCTGGGTGATCTTGCAACTTGTATCATGTCGGAGTTTGATTTTCCCCATAGGGTTTCATTGATCGTGTATTCTTGAGTGTAGCTCTGGCTGAGAAGGTCGCAGCCATGGGAAAGTTGACAGTTAAGCCTATCTAGTGACAGCCCATCATAGGCTAGCTGGGTGATCTTGCAACTTGTATCATGCCGGAGTTGGATTTTCCCCATAGAGTTTCATTGATCGTTTACTCGGCAACTTCTATCAAGCAGGAGTTTAATTTTCCCCATAGCGCTTCATTGATCGTGTACTCTTGAGTGTAGCTCGGGCTGAGAACGACGCAGCCATGGGAAAGTTGACAGTTAAGCATATCTAGTGACAGCCCATCATAGGCTAGCTGGGTGATCTTGCAACTTGTATCATGTCGGAGTTTGATTTTCCCCATAGGGTTTCATTGATCGTGTATTCTTGAGTGTAGCTCTGGCTGAGAAGGTCGCAGCCATGGGAAAGTTGACAGTTAAGCCTATCTAGTGACAGCCCATCATAGGCTAGCTGGGTGATCTTGCAACTTGTATCATGCCGGAGTTGGATTTTCCCCATAGGGTTTCATTGATCGTTTACTCGGCAACTTCTATCAAGCAGGAGTTTAATTTTCCCCGTAGCGCTTCATTGATCGTGTACTCTTGAGTGTAGCTCGGGCTGAGAACGACGCAGCCATGGGAAAGTTGACAGTTAAGCCTATCTAGTGACAGCCCATCATAGGCTAGCTGGGTGATCTTGCAACTTGTATCATGTCGGAGTTTGATTTTCCCCATAGGGTTTCATTGATCGTGTATTCTTGAGTGTAGCTCTGGCTGAGAAGGTCGCAGCCATGGGAAAGTTGACAGTTAAGCCTATCTAGTGACAGCCCATCATAGGCTAGCTGTGTGATCTTGCAACTTGTATCATGTCGGAGTTTGATTTTCCCCATAGGGTTTCATTGATCGTGTATTCTTGAGTGTAGCTCTGGCTGAGAAGGTCGCAGCCATGGGAAAGTTGACAGTTAAGCCTATCTAGTGACAGCTCATCATAGGCTAGCTGTGTGATCTTGCAACTTGTATCATGTCGGAGTTTGATTTTCCCCATAGGGTTTCATTGATCGTGTATTCTTGAGTGTAGCTCTGGCTGAGAAGGTCGCAGCCATGGGAAAGTTGACAGTTAAGCCTATCTAGTGACAGCCCATCATAGGCTAGCTGGGTGATCTTGCAACTTGTATCATGCCGGAGCTGGATTTTCCCCATAGAGTTTCATTGATCGTTTACTCGGCAACTTCTATCAAGCAGGAGTTTAATTTTCCCCATAGCGCTTCATTGATCGTGTACTCTTGAGTGTAGCTCGGGCTGAGAACGACGCAGCCATGGGAAAGTTGACAGTTAAGCATATCTAGTGACAGCCCATCATAGGCTAGCTGGGTGATCTTGCAACTTGTATCATGTCGGAGTTTGATTTTCCCCATAGGGTTTCATTGATCGTGTATTCTTGAGTGTAGCTCTGGCTGAGAAGGTCGCAGCCATGGGAAAGTTGACAGTTAAGTCTATCTAGTGACAGCCCATCATAGGCTAGCTGGGTGATCTTGCAACTTGTATCATGCCGGAGTTGGATTTTCCCCATAGGGTTTCATTGATCGTTTACTCGGCAACTTCTATCAAGCAGGAGTTTAATTTTCCCCGTAGCGCTTCATTGATCGTGTACTCTTGAGTGTAGCTCGGGCTGAGAACGACGCAGCCATGGGAAAGTTGACAGTTAAGCCTATCTAGTGACAGCCCATCATAGGCTAGCTGGGTGATCTTGCAACTTGTATCATGTCGGAGTTTGATTTTCCCCATAGGGTTTCATTGATCGTGTATTCTTGAGTGAAGCTCTGGCTGAGAAGGTCGCAGCCATGGGAAAGTTGACAGTTAAGCCTATCTAGTGACAGCCCATCATAGGCTAGCTGGGTGATCTTGCAACTTGTATCATGTCGGAGTTTGATTTTCCCCATAGGGTTTCATTGATCGTGTATTCTTGAGTGTAGCTCTGGCTGAGAAGGTCGCAGCCATGGGAAAGTTGACAGTTAAGCCTATCTAGTGACAGCCCATCATAGGCTAGCTGGGTGATCTTGCAACTTGTATCATGTCGGAGTTTGATTTTCCCCATAGGGTTTCATTGATCGTGTATTCTTGAGTGTAGCTCTGGCTGAGAAGGTCCCAGCCATGGGAAAGTTGACAGTTAAGCCTATCTAGTGACAGCCCATCATAGGCTAGCTGGGTGATCTTGCAACTTGTATCATGCCGGAGTTGGATTTTCCCCATAGAGTTTCATTGATCGTTTACTCGGCAACTTCTATCAAGCAGGAGTTTAATTTTCCCCATAGCGCTTCATTGATCGTGTACTCTTGAGTGTAGCTCGGGCTGAGAACGACGCAGCCATGGGAAAGTTGACAGTTAAGCCTATCTAGTGACAGCCCATCATAGGCTAGCTGGGTGATCTTGCAACTTGTATCATGTCGGAGTTTGATTTTCCCCATAGGGTTTCATTGATCGTGTATTCTTGAGTGTAGCTCTGGCTGAGAAGGTCGCAGCCATGGGAAAGTTGACAGTTAAGCCTATCTAGTGACAGCCCATCATAGGCTAGCTGGGTGATCTTGCAACTTGTATCATGCCGGAGTTGGATTTTCCCCATAGGGTTTCATTTATCGTTTACTCGGCAACTTCTATCAAGCAGGAGTTTAATTTTCCCCGTAGCGCTTCATTGATCGTGTACTCTTGAGTGTAGCTCGGGCTGAGAACGACGCAGCCATGGGAAAGTTGACAGTTAAGCCTATCTAGTGACAGCCCATCATAGGCTAGCTGGGTGATCTTGCAACTTGTATCATGTCGGAGTTTGATTTTCCCCATAGGGTTTCATTGATCGTGTATTCTTGAGTGTAGCTCTGGCTGAGAAGGTCGCAGCCATGGGAAAGTTGACAGTTAAGCCTATCTAGTGACAGCCCATCATAGGCTAGCTGGGTGATCTTGCAACTTGTATCATGTCGGAGTTTGATTTTCCCCATAGGGTTTCATTGATCGTGTATTCTTGAGTGTAGCTCTGGCTGAGAAGGTCCCAGCCATGGGAAAGTTGACAGTTAAGCCTATCTAGTGACAGCCCATCATAGGCTAGCTGGGTGATCTTGCAACTTGTATTATGCCGGAGTTGGATTTTCCCCATAATGTTTCATTGATCGTTTACTCGGCAACTTCTATCAAGCAGGAGTTTAATTTTCCCCATAGCGCTTCATTGATCGTGTACTCTTGAGTGTAGCTCGGGCTGAGAACGACGCAGCCATGGGAAAGTTGACAGTTAAGCCTATCTAGTGACAGCCCATCATAGGCTAGCTGGGTGATCTTGCAACTTGTATCATGTCGGAGTTTGATTTTCCCCATAGGGTTTCATTGATCGTGTATTCTTGAGTGTAGCTCTGGCTGAGAAGGTCGCAGCCATGGGAAAGTTGACAGTTAAGCCTATCTAGTGACAGCCCATCATAGGCTAGCTGGGTGATCTTGCAACTTGTATCATGTCGGAGTTTGATTTTCCCCATAGGGTTTCATTGATCGTGTATTCTTGAGTGTAGCTCTGGCTGAGAAGGTCGCAGCCATGGGAAAGTTGACAGTTAAGCCTATCTAGTGACAGCCCATCATAGGCTAGCTGGGTGATCTTGCAACTTGTCTCATGCCGGAGTTGGATTTTCCCCATAGAGTTTCATTGATCGTTTACTCGGCAACTTCTATCAAGCAGGAGTTTAATTTTCCCCGTAGCGCTTCATTGATCGTGTACTCTTGAGTGTAGCTCGGGCTGAGAACGACGCAGCCATGGGAAAGTTGACAGTTAAGCATATCTAGTGACAGTCCATCATAGGCTAGCTGGGTGATCTTGCAACTTGTATCATGTCGGAGTTTGATTTTCCCCATAGGGTTTCATTGATCGTGTATTCTTGAGTGTAGCTCTGGCTGAGAAGGTCGCAGCCATGGGAAAGTTGACAGTTAAGCCTATCTAGTGACAGCCCATCATAGGCTAGCTGGGTGATCTTGCAACTTGTATCATGCCGGAGTTGGATTTTCCCCATAGGGTTTCATTGATCGTTTACTCGGCAACTTCTATCAAGCAGGAGTTTAATTTTCCCCGTAGCGCTTCATTGATCGTGTACTCTTGAGTGTAGCTCGGGCTGAGAACGACGCAGCCATGGGAAAGTTGACAGTTAAGCCTATCTAGTGACAGCCCATCATAGGCTAGCTGGGTGATCTTGCAACTTGTATCATGTCGGAGTTTGATTTTCCCCATAGGGTTTCATTGATCGTGTATTCTTGAGTGTAGCTCTGGCTGAGAAGGTCGCAGCCATGGGAAAGTTGACAGTTAAGCCTATCTAGTGACAGCCCATCATAGGCTAGCTGGGTGATCTTGCAACTTGTATCATGTCGGAGTTTGATTTTCCCCATAGGGTTTCATTGATCGTGTATTCTTGAGTGTAGCTCTGGCTGAGAAGGTCGCAGCCATGGGAAAGTTGACAGTTAAGCCTATCTAGTGACAGCCCATCATAGGCTAGCTGGGTGATCTTGCAACTTGTATCATGTCGGAGTTTGATTTTCCCCATAGGGTTTCATTGATCGTGTATTCTTGAGTGTAGCTCTGGCTGAGAAGGTCCCAGCCATGGGAAAGTTGACAGTTAAGCCTATCTAGTGACAGCCCATCATAGGCTAGCTGGGTGATCTTGCAACTTGTATCATGCCGGAGTTGGATTTTCCCCATAATGTTTCATTGATCGTTTACTCGGCAACTTCTATCAAGCAGGAGTTTAATTTTCCCCATAGCGCTTCATTGATCGTGTACTCTTGAGTGTAGCTCGGGCTGAGAACGACGCAGCCATGGGAAAGTTGACAGTTAAGCCTATCTAGTGACAGCCCATCATAGGCTAGCTGGGTGATCTTGCAACTTGTATCATGTCGGAGTTTGATTTTCCCCATAGGGTTTCATTGATCGTGTATTCTTGAGTGTAGCTCTGGCTGAGAAGGTCCCAGCCATGGGAAAGTTGACAGTTAAGCCTATCTAGTGACAGCCCATCATAGGCTAGCTGGGTGATCTTGCAACTTGTATCATGCCGGAGATGGATTTTCCCCATAGAGTTTCATTGATCGTTTACTCGGCAACTTCTATCAAGCAGGAGTTTAATTTTCCCCATAGCGCTTCATTGATCGTGTACTCTTGAGTGTAGCTCGGGCTGAGAACGACGCAGCCATGGGAAAGTTGACAGTTAAGCCTATCTAGTGACAGCCCATCATAGGCTAGCTGGGTGATCTTGCAACTTGTATCATGTCGGAGTTTGATTTTCCCCATAGGGTTTCATTGATCGTGTATTCTTGAGTGTAGCTCTGGCTGAGAAGGTCGCAGCCATGGGAAAGTTGACAGTTAAGCCTATCTAGTGACAGCCCATCATAGGCTAGCTGGGTGATCTTGCAACTTGTATCATGTCGGAGTTTGATTTTCCCCATAGGGTTTCATTGATCGTGTATTCTTGAGTGTAGCTCTGGCTGAGAAGGTCCCAGCCATGGGAAAGTTGACAGTTAAGCCTATCTAGTGACAGCCCATCATAGGCTAGCTGGGTGATCTTGCAACTTGTATCATGCCGGAGTTGGATTTTCCCCATAGAGTTTCATTGATCGTTTACTCGGCAACTTCTATCAAGCAGGAGTTTAATTTTCCCCATAGCGCTTCATTGATCGTGTACTCTTGAGTGTAGCTCGGGCTGAGAACGACGCAGCCATGGGAAAGTTGACAGTTAAGCCTATCTAGTGACAGCCCATCATAGGCTAGCTGGGTGATCTTGCAACTTGTATCATGTCGGAGTTTGATTTTCCCCATAGGGTTTCATTGATCGTGTATTCTTGAGTGTAGCTCTGGCTGAGAAGGTCGCAGCCATGGGAAAGTTGACAGTTAAGCCTATCTAGTGACAGCCCATCATAGGCTAGCTGGGTGATCTTGCAACTTGTATCATGTCGGAGTTTGATTTTCCCCATAGGGTTTCATTGATCGTGTATTCTTGAGTGTAGCTCTGGCTGAGAAGGTCGCAGCCATGGGAAAGTTGACAGTTAAGCCTATCTAGTGACAGCCCATCATAGGCTAGCTGGGTGATCTTGCAACTTGTATCATGCCGGAGTTGGATTTTCCCCATAGAGTTTCATTGATCGTTTACTCGGCAACTTCTATCAAGCAGGAGTTTAATTTTCCCCATAGCGCTTCATTGATCGTGTACTCTTGAGTGTAGCTCGGGCTGAGAACGACGCAGCCATGGGAAAGTTGACAGTTAAGCATATCTAGTGACAGCCCATCATAGGCTAGCTGGGTGATCTTGCAACTTGTATCATGTCGGAGTTTGATTTTCCCCATAGGGTTTCATTGATCGTGTATTCTTGAGTGTAGCTCTGGCTGAGAAGGTCGCAGCCATGGGAAAGTTGACAGTTAAGCCTATCTAGTGACAGCCCATCATAGGCTAGCTGGGTGATCTTGCAACTTGTATCATGCCGGAGTTGGATTTTCCCCATAGGGTTTCATTGATCGTTTACTCGGCAACTTCTATCAAGCAGGAGTTTAATTTTCCCCGTAGCGCTTCATTGATCGTGTACTCTTGAGTGTAGCTCGGGCTGAGAACGACGCAGCCATGGGAAAGTTGACAGTTAAGCCTATCTAGTGACAGCCCATCATAGGCTAGCTGGGTGATCTTGCAACTTGTATCATGTCGGAGTTTGATTTTCCCCATAGGGTTTCATTGATCGTGTATTCTTGAGTGTAGCTCTGGCTGAGAAGGTCGCAGCCATGGGAAAGTTGACAGTTAAGCCTATCTAGTGACAGCCCATCATAGCCTAGCTGGGTGATCTTGCAACTTGTATCATGTCGGAGTTTGATTTTCCCCATAGGGTTTCATTGATCGTGTATTCTTGAGTGTAGCTCTGGCTGAGAAGGTCGCAGCCATGGGAAAGTTGACAGTTAAGCCTATCTAGTGACAGCCCATCATAGGCTAGCTGGGTGATCTTGCAACTTGTATCATGCCGGAGTTGGATTTTCCCCATAGAGTTTCATTGATCGTTTACTCGGCAACTTCTATCAAGCAGGAGTTTAATTTTCCCCATAGCGCTTCATTGATCGTGTACTCTTGAGTGTAGCTCGGGCTGAGAACGACGCAGCCATGGGAAAGTTGACAGTTAAGCCTATCTAGTGACAGCCCATCATAGGCTAGCTGGGTGATCTTGCAACTTGTATCATGTCGGAGTTTGATTTTCCCCATAGGGTTTCATTGATCGTGTATTCTTGAGTGTAGCTCTGGCTGAGAAGGTCCCAGCCATGGGAAAGTTGACAGTTAAGCCTATCTAGTGACAGCCCATCATAGGCTAGCTGGGTGATCTTGCAACTTGTATCATGCCGGAGATGGATTTTCCCCATAGAGTTTCATTGATCGTTTACTCGGCAACTTCTATCAAGCAGGAGTTTAATTTTCCCCATAGCGCTTCATTGATCGTGTACTCTTGAGTGTAGCTCGGGCTGAGAACGACGCAGCCATGGGAAAGTTGACAGTTAAGCCTATCTAGTGACAGCCCATCATAGGCTAGCTGGGTGATCTTGCAACTTGTATCATGTCGGAGTTTGATTTTCCCCATAGGGTTTCATTGATCGTGTATTCTTGAGTGTAGCTCTGGCTGAGAAGGTCGCAGCCATGGGAAAGTTGACAGTTAAGCCTATCTAGTGACAGCCCATCATAGGCTAGCTGGGTGATCTTGCAACTTGTATCATGTCGGAGTTTGATTTTCCCCATAGGGTTTCATTGATCGTGTATTCTTGAGTGTAGCTCTGGCTGAGAAGGTCGCAGCCATGGGAAAGTTGACAGTTAAGCCTATCTAGTGACAGCCCATCATAGGCTAGCTGGGTGATCTTGCAACTTGTCTCATGCCGGAGTTGGATTTTCCCCATAGAGTTTCATTGATCGTTTACTCGGCAACTTCTATCAAGCAGGAGTTTAATTTTCCCCGTAGCGCTTCATTGATCGTGTACTCTTGAGTGTAGCTCGGGCTGAGAACGACGCAGCCATGGGAAAGTTGACAGTTAAGCATATCTAGTGACAGTCCATCATAGGCTAGCTGGGTGATCTTGCAACTTGTATCATGTCGGAGTTTGATTTTCCCCATAGGGTTTCATTGATCGTGTATTCTTGAGTGTAGCTCTGGCTGAGAAGGTCGCAGCCATGGGAAAGTTGACAGTTAAGCCTATCTAGTGACAGCCCATCATAGGCTAGCTGGGTGATCTTGCAACTTGTATCATGCCGGAGTTGGATTTTCCCCATAGGGTTTCATTGATCGTTTACTCGGCAACTTCTATCAAGCAGGAGTTTAATTTTCCCCGTAGCGCTTCATTGATCGTGTACTCTTGAGTGTAGCTCGGGCTGAGAACGACGCAGCCATGGGAAAGTTGACAGTTAAGCCTATCTAGTGACAGCCCATCATAGGCTAGCTGGGTGATCTTGCAACTTGTATCATGTCGGAGTTTGATTTTCCCCATAGGGTTTCATTGATCGTGTATTCTTGAGTGTAGCTCTGGCTGAGAAGGTCGCAGCCATGGGAAAGTTGACAGTTAAGCCTATCTAGTGACAGCCCATCATAGGCTAGCTGGGTGATCTTGCAACTTGTATCATGTCGGAGTTTGATTTTCCCCATAGGGTTTCATTGATCGTGTATTCTTGAGTGTAGCTCTGGCTGAGAAGGTCGCAGCCATGGGAAAGTTGACAGTTAAGCCTATCTAGTGACAGCCCATCATAGGCTAGCTGGGTGATCTTGCAACTTGTATCATGTCGGAGTTTGATTTTCCCCATAGGGTTTCATTGATCGTGTATTCTTGAGTGTAGCTCTGGCTGAGAAGGTCCCAGCCATGGGAAAGTTGACAGTTAAGCCTATCTAGTGACAGCCCATCATAGGCTAGCTGGGTGATCTTGCAACTTGTATCATGCCGGAGTTGGATTTTCCCCATAATGTTTCATTGATCGTTTACTCGGCAACTTCTATCAAGCAGGAGTTTAATTTTCCCCATAGCGCTTCATTGATCGTGTACTCTTGAGTGTAGCTCGGGCTGAGAACGACGCAGCCATGGGAAAGTTGACAGTTAAGCCTATCTAGTGACAGCCCATCATAGGCTAGCTGGGTGATCTTGCAACTTGTATCATGTCGGAGTTTGATTTTCCCCATAGGGTTTCATTGATCGTGTATTCTTGAGTGTAGCTCTGGCTGAGAAGGTCCCAGCCATGGGAAAGTTGACAGTTAAGCCTATCTAGTGACAGCCCATCATAGGCTAGCTGGGTGATCTTGCAACTTGTATCATGCCGGAGATGGATTTTCCCCATAGAGTTTCATTGATCGTTTACTCGGCAACTTCTATCAAGCAGGAGTTTAATTTTCCCCATAGCGCTTCATTGATCGTGTACTCTTGAGTGTAGCTCGGGCTGAGAACGACGCAGCCATGGGAAAGTTGACAGTTAAGCCTATCTAGTGACAGCCCATCATAGGCTAGCTGGGTGATCTTGCAACTTGTATCATGTCGGAGTTTGATTTTCCCCATAGGGTTTCATTGATCGTGTATTCTTGAGTGTAGCTCTGGCTGAGAAGGTCGCAGCCATGGGAAAGTTGACAGTTAAGCCTATCTAGTGACAGCCCATCATAGGCTAGCTGGGTGATCTTGCAACTTGTATCATGTCGGAGTTTGATTTTCCCCATAGGGTTTCATTGATCGTGTATTCTTGAGTGTAGCTCTGGCTGAGAAGGTCCCAGCCATGGGAAAGTTGACAGTTAAGCCTATCTAGTGACAGCCCATCATAGGCTAGCTGGGTGATCTTGCAACTTGTATCATGCCGGAGTTGGATTTTCCCCATAGAGTTTCATTGATCGTTTACTCGGCAACTTCTATCAAGCAGGAGTTTAATTTTCCCCATAGCGCTTCATTGATCGTGTACTCTTGAGTGTAGCTCGGGCTGAGAACGACGCAGCCATGGGAAAGTTGACAGTTAAGCCTATCTAGTGACAGCCCATCATAGGCTAGCTGGGTGATCTTGCAACTTGTATCATGTCGGAGTTTGATTTTCCCCATAGGGTTTCATTGATCGTGTATTCTTGAGTGTAGCTCTGGCTGAGAAGGTCGCAGCCATGGGAAAGTTGACAGTTAAGCCTATCTAGTGACAGCCCATCATAGGCTAGCTGGGTGATCTTGCAACTTGTATCATGTCGGAGTTTGATTTTCCCCATAGGGTTTCATTGATCGTGTATTCTTGAGTGTAGCTCTGGCTGAGAAGGTCGCAGCCATGGGAAAGTTGACAGTTAAGCCTATCTAGTGACAGCCCATCATAGGCTAGCTGGGTGATCTTGCAACTTGTATCATGCCGGAGTTGGATTTTCCCCATAGAGTTTCATTGATCGTTTACTCGGCAACTTCTATCAAGCAGGAGTTTAATTTTCCCCATAGCGCTTCATTGATCGTGTACTCTTGAGTGTAGCTCGGGCTGAGAACGACGCAGCCATGGGAAAGTTGACAGTTAAGCATATCTAGTGACAGCCCATCATAGGCTAGCTGGGTGATCTTGCAACTTGTATCATGTCGGAGTTTGATTTTCCCCATAGGGTTTCATTGATCGTGTATTCTTGAGTGTAGCTCTGGCTGAGAAGGTCGCAGCCATGGGAAAGTTGACAGTTAAGCCTATCTAGTGACAGCCCATCATAGGCTAGCTGGGTGATCTTGCAACTTGTATCATGCCGGAGTTGGATTTTCCCCATAGGGTTTCATTGATCGTTTACTCGGCAACTTCTATCAAGCAGGAGTTTAATTTTCCCCGTAGCGCTTCATTGATCGTGTACTCTTGAGTGTAGCTCGGGCTGAGAACGACGCAGCCATGGGAAAGTTGACAGTTAAGCCTATCTAGTGACAGCCCATCATAGGCTAGCTGGGTGATCTTGCAACTTGTATCATGTCGGAGTTTGATTTTCCCCATAGGGTTTCATTGATCGTGTATTCTTGAGTGTAGCTCTGGCTGAGAAGGTCGCAGCCATGGGAAAGTTGACAGTTAAGCCTATCTATTGACAGCCCATCATAGGCTAGCTGGGTGATCTTGCAACTTGTATCATGTCGGAGTTTGATTTTCCCCATAGGGTTTCATTGATCGTGTATTCTTGAGTGTAGCTCTGGCTGAGAAGGTCGCAGCCATGGGAAAGTTGACAGTTAAGCCTATCTAGTGACAGCCCATCATAGGCTAGCTGGGTGATCTTGCAACTTGTATCATGCCGGAGTTGGATTTTCCCCATAGAGTTTCATTGATCGTTTACTCGGCAACTTCTATCAAGCAGGAGTTTAATTTTCCCCATAGCGCTTCATTGATCGTGTACTCTTGAGTGTAGCTCGGGCTGAGAACGACGCAGCCATGGGAAAGTTGACAGTTAAGCCTATCTAGTGACAGCCCATCATAGGCTAGCTGGGTGATCTTGCAACTTGTATCATGTCGGAGTTTGATTTTCCCCATAGGGTTTCATTGATCGTGTATTCTTGAGTGTAGCTCTGGCTGAGAAGGTCCCAGCCATGGGAAAGTTGACAGTTAAGCCTATCTAGTGACAGCCCATCATAGGCTAGCTGGGTGATCTTGCAACTTGTATCATGCCGGAGATGGATTTTCCCCATAGAGTTTCATTGATCGTTTACTCGGCAACTTCTATCAAGCAGGAGTTTAATTTTCCCCATAGCGCTTCATTGATCGTGTACTCTTGAGTGTAGCTCGGGCTGAGAACGACGCAGCCATGGGAAAGTTGACAGTTAAGCCTATCTAGTGACAGCCCATCATAGGCTAGCTGGGTGATCTTGCAACTTGTATCATGTCGGAGTTTGATTTTCCCCATAGGGTTTCATTGATCGTGTATTCTTGAGTGTAGCTCTGGCTGAGAAGGTCGCAGCCATGGGAAAGTTGACAGTTAAGCCTATCTAGTGACAGCCCATCATAGGCTAGCTGGGTGATCTTGCAACTTGTATCATGTCGGAGTTTGATTTTCCCCATAGGGTTTCATTGATCGTGTATTCTTGAGTGTAGCTCTGGCTGAGAAGGTCCCAGCCATGGGAAAGTTGACAGTTAAACCTATCTAGTGACAGCCCATCATAGGCTAGCTGGGTGATCTTGCAACTTGTATCATGCCGGAGTTGGATTTTCCCCATAGAGTTTCATTGATCGTTTACTCGGCAACTTCTATCAAGCAGGAGTTTAATTTTCCCCATAGCGCTTCATTGATCGTGTACTCTTGAGTGTAGCTCGGGCTGAGAACGACGCAGCCATGGGAAAGTTGACAGTTAAGCCTATCTAGTGACAGCCCATCATAGGCTAGCTGGGTGATCTTGCAACTTGTATCATGTCGGAGTTTGATTTTCCCCATAGGGTTTCATTGATCGTGTATTCTTGAGTGTAGCTCTGGCTGAGAAGGTCGCAGCCATGGGAAAGTTGACAGTTAAGCCTATCTAGTGACAGCCCATCATAGGCTAGCTGGGTGATCTTGCAACTTGTATCATGTCGGAGTTTGATTTTCCCCATAGGGTTTCATTGATCGTGTATTCTTGAGTGTAGCTCTGGCTGAGAAGGTCGCAGCCATGGGAAAGTTGACAGTTAAGCCTATCTAGTGACAGCCCATCATAGGCTAGCTGGGTGATCTTGCAACTTGTATCATGCCGGAGTTGGATTTTCCCCATAGAGTTTCATTGATCGTTTACTCGGCAACTTCTATCAAGCAGGAGTTTAATTTTCCCCATAGCGCTTCATTGATCGTGTACTCTTGAGTGTAGCTCGGGCTGAGAACGACGCAGCCATGGGAAAGTTGACAGTTAAGCATATCTAGTGACAGCTCATCATAGGCTAGCTGGGTGATCTTGCAACTTGTATCATGTCGGAGTTTGATTTTCCCCATAGGGTTTCATTGATCGTGTATTCTTGAGTGTAGCTCTGGCTGAGAAGGTCGCAGCCATGGGAAAGTTGACAGTTAAGCCTATCTAGTGACAGCCCATCATAGGCTAGCTGGGTGATCTTGCAACTTGTATCATGCCGGAGTTGGATTTTCCCCATAGGGTTTCATTGATCGTTTACTCGGCAACTTCTATCAAGCAGGAGTTTAATTTTCCCCGTAGCGCTTCATTGATCGTGTACTCTTGAGTGTAGCTCGGGCTGAGAACGACGCAGCCATGGGAAAGTTGACAGTTAAGCCTATCTAGTGACAGCCCATCATAGGCTAGCTGGGTGATCTTGCAACTTGTATCATGTCGGAGTTTGATTTTCCCCATAGGGTTTCATTGATCGTGTATTCTTGAGTGTAGCTCTGGCTGAGAAGGTCGCAGCCATGGGAAAGTTGACAGTTAAGCCTATCTAGTGACAGCCCATCATAGGCTAGCTGGGTGATCTTGCAAGTTGTATCATGCCGGAGTTGGATTTTCCCCATAGGGTTTCATTTATCGTTTACTCGGCAACTTCTATCAAGCAGGAGTTTAATTTTCCCCGTAGCGCTTCATTGATCGTGTACTCTTGAGTGTAGCTCGGGCTGAGAACGACGCAGCCATGGGAAAGTTGACAGTTAAGCCTATCTAGTGACAGCCCATCATAGGCTAGCTGGGTGATCTTGCAACTTGTATCATGTCGGAGTTTGATTTTCCCCATAGGGTTTCATTGATCGTGTATTCTTGAGTGTAGCTCTGGCTGAGAAGGTCGCAGCCATGGGAAAGTTGACAGTTAAGCCTATCTAGTGACAGCCCATCATAGGCTAGCTGGGTGATCTTGCAACTTGTATCATGTCGGAGTTTGATTTTCCCCATAGGGTTTCATTGATCGTGTATTCTTGAGTGTAGCTCTGGCTGAGAAGGTCCCAGCCATGGGAAAGTTGACAGTTAAGCCTATCTAGTGACAGCCCATCATAGGCTAGCTGGGTGATCTTGCAACTTGTATCATGCCGGAGTTGGATTTTCCCCATAATGTTTCATTGATCGTTTACTCGGCAACTTCTATCAAGCAGGAGTTTAATTTTCCCCGTAGCGCTTCATTGATCGTGTACTCTTGAGTGTAGCTCGGGCTGAGAACGACGCAGCCATGGGAAAGTTGACAGTTAAGCCTATCTAGTGACAGCCCATCATAGGCTAGCTGGGTGATCTTGCAACTTGTATCATGTCGGAGTTTGATTTTCCCCATAGGGTTTCATTGATCGTGTATTCTTGAGTGTAGCTCTGGCTGAGAAGGTCGCAGCCATGGGAAAGTTGACAGTTAAGCCTATCTAGTGACAGCCCATCATAGGCTAGCTGGGTGATCTTGCAACTTGTATCATGTCGGAGTTTGATTTTCCCCATAGGGTTTCATTGATCGTGTATTCTTGAGTGTAGCTCTGGCTGAGAAGGTCGCAGCCATGGGAAAGTTGACAGTTAAGCCTATCTAGTGACAGCCCATCATAGGCTAGCTGGGTGATCTTGCAACTTGTATCATGTCGGAGTTTGATTTTCCCCATAGGGTTTCATTGATCGTGTATTCTTGAGTGTAGCTCTGGCTGAGAAGGTCCCAGCCATGGGAAAGTTGACAGTTAAGCCTATCTAGTGACAGCCCATCATAGGCTAGCTGGGTGATCTTGCAACTTGTATCATGCCGGAGTTGGATTTTCCCCATAGAGTTTCATTGATCGTTTACTCGGCAACTTCTATCAAGCAGGAGTTTAATTTTCCCCATAGCGCTTCATTGATCGTGTACTCTTGAGTGTAGCTCGGGCTGAGAACGACGCAGCCATGGGAAAGTTGACAGTTAAGCCTATCTAGTGACAGCCCATCATAGGCTAGCTGGGTGATCTTGCAACTTGTATCATGTCGGAGTTTGATTTTCCCCATAGGGTTTCATTGATCGTGTATTCTTGAGTGTAGCTCTGGCTGAGAAGGTCGCAGCCATGGGAAAGTTGACAGTTAAGCCTATCTAGTGACAGCCCATCATAGGCTAGCTGTGTGATCTTGCAACTTGTATCATGTCGGAGTTTGATTTTCCCCATAGGGTTTCATTGATCGTGTATTCTTGAGTGTAGCTCTGGCTGAGAAGGTCGCAGCCATGGGAAAGTTGACAGTTAAGCCTATCTAGTGACAGCCCATCATAGGCTAGCTGGGTGATCTTGCAACTTGTATCATGCCGGAGCTGGATTTTCCCCATAGAGTTTCATTGATCGTTTACTCGGCAACTTCTATCAAGCAGGAGTTTAATTTTCCCCATAGCGCTTCATTGATCGTGTACTCTTGAGTGTAGCTCGGGCTGAGAACGACGCAGCCATGGGAAAGTTGACAGTTAAGCATATCTAGTGACAGCCCATCATAGGCTAGCTGGGTGATCTTGCAACTTGTATCATGTCGGAGTTTGATTTTCCCCATAGGGTTTCATTGATCGTGTATTCTTGAGTGTAGCTCTGGCTGAGAAGGTCGCAGCCATGGGAAAGTTGACAGTTAAGCCTATCTAGTGACAGCCCATCATAGGCTAGCTGGGTGATCTTGCAACTTGTATCATGCCGGAGTTGGATTTTCCCCATAGGGTTTCATTGATCGTTTACTCGGCAACTTCTATCAAGCAGGAGTTTAATTTTCCCCGTAGCGCTTCATTGATCGTGTACTCTTGAGTGTAGCTCGGGCTGAGAACGACGCAGCCATGGGAAAGTTGACAGTTAAGCCTATCTAGTGACAGCCCATCATAGGCTAGCTGGGTGATCTTGCAACTTGTATCATGTCGGAGTTTGATTTTCCCCATAGGGTTTCATTGATCGTGTATTCTTGAGTGAAGCTCTGTCTGAGAAGGTCGCAGCCATGGGAAAGTTGACAGTTAAGCCTATCTAGTGACAGCCCATCATAGGCTAGCTGGGTGATCTTGCAACTTGTATCATGTCGGAGTTTGATTTTCCCCATAGGGTTTCATTGATCGTGTATTCTTGAGTGTAGCTCTGGCTGAGAAGGTCGCAGCCATGGGAAAGTTGACAGTTAAGCCTATCTAGTGACAGCCCATCATAGGCTAGCTGGGTGATCTTGCAACTTGTATCATGTCGGAGTTTGATTTTCCCCATAGGGTTTCATTGATCGTGTATTCTTGAGTGTAGCTCTGGCTGAGAAGGTCCCAGCCATGGGAAAGTTGACAGTTAAGCCTATCTAGTGACAGCCCATCATAGGCTAGCTGGGTGATCTTGCAACTTGTATCATGCCGGAGTTGTATTTTCCCCATAGAGTTTCATTGATCGTTTACTCGGCAACTTCTATCAAGCAGGAGTTTAATTTTCCCCATAGCGCTTCATTGATCGTGTACTCTTGAGTGTAGCTCGGGCTGAGAACGACGCAGCCATGGGAAAGTTGACAGTTAAGCCTATCTAGTGACAGCCCATCATAGGCTAGCTGGGTGATCTTGCAACTTGTATCATGTCGGAGTTTGATTTTCCCCATAGGGTTTCATTGATCGTGTATTCTTGAGTGTAGCTCTGGCTGAGAAGGTCGCAGCCATGGGAAAGTTGACAGTTAAGCCTATCTAGTGACAGCCCATCATAGGCTAGCTGGGTGATCTTGCAACTTGTATCATGCCGGAGTTGGATTTTCCCCATAGGGTTTCATTTATCGTTTACTCGGCAACTTCTATCAAGCAGGAGTTTAATTTTCCCCGTAGCGCTTCATTGATCGTGTACTCTTGAGTGTAGCTCGGGCTGAGAACGACGCAGCCATGGGAAAGTTGACAGTTAAGCCTATCTAGTGACAGCCCATCATAGGCTAGCTGGGTGATCTTGCAACTTGTATCATGTCGGAGTTTGATTTTCCCCATAGGGTTTCATTGATCGTGTATTCTTGAGTGTAGCTCTGGCTGAGAAGGTCGCAGCCATGGGAAAGTTGACAGTTAAGCCTATCTAGTGACAGCCCATCATAGGCTAGCTGGGTGATCTTGCAACTTGTATCATGTCGGAGTTTGATTTTCCCCATAGGGTTTCATTGATCGTGTATTCTTGAGTGTAGCTCTGGCTGAGAAGGTCCCAGCCATGGGAAAGTTGACAGTTAAGCCTATCTAGTGACAGCCCATCATAGGCTAGCTGGGTGATCTTGCAACTTGTATTATGCCGGAGTTGGATTTTCCCCATAATGTTTCATTGATCGTTTACTCGGCAACTTCTATCAAGCAGGAGTTTAATTTTCCCCATAGCGCTTCATTGATCGTGTACTCTTGAGTGTAGCTCGGGCTGAGAACGACGCAGCCATGGGAAAGTTGACAGTTAAGCCTATCTAGTGACAGCCCATCATAGGCTAGCTGGGTGATCTTGCAACTTGTATCATGTCGGAGTTTGATTTTCCCCATAGGGTTTCATTGATCGTGTATTCTTGAGTGTAGCTCTGGCTGAGAAGGTCGCAGCCATGGGAAAGTTGACAGTTAAGCCTATCTAGTGACAGCCCATCATAGGCTAGCTGGGTGATCTTGCAACTTGTATCATGTCGGAGTTTGATTTTCCCCATAGGGTTTCATTGATCGTGTATTCTTGAGTGTAGCTCTGGCTGAGAAGGTCGCAGCCATGGGAAAGTTGACAGTTAAGCCTATCTAGTGACAGCCCATCATAGGCTAGCTGGGTGATCTTGCAACTTGTCTCATGCCGGAGTTGGATTTTCCCCATAGAGTTTCATTGATCGTTTACTCGGCAACTTCTATCAAGCAGGAGTTTAATTTTCCCCGTAGCGCTTCATTGATCGTGTACTCTTGAGTGTAGCTCGGGCTGAGAACGACGCAGCCATGGGAAAGTTGACAGTTAAGCATATCTAGTGACAGTCCATCATAGGCTAGCTGGGTGATCTTGCAACTTGTATCATGTCGGAGTTTGATTTTCCCCATAGGGTTTCATTGATCGTGTATTCTTGAGTGTAGCTCTGGCTGAGAAGGTCGCAGCCATGGGAAAGTTGACAGTTAAGCCTATCTAGTGACAGCCCATCATAGGCTAGCTGGGTGATCTTGCAACTTGTATCATGCCGGAGTTGGATTTTCCCCATAGGGTTTCATTGATCGTTTACTCGGCAACTTCTATCAAGCAGGAGTTTAATTTTCCCCGTAGCGCTTCATTGATCGTGTACTCTTGAGTGTAGCTCGGGCTGAGAACGACGCAGCCATGGGAAAGTTGACAGTTAAGCCTATCTAGTGACAGCCCATCATAGGCTAGCTGGGTGATCTTGCAACTTGTATCATGTCGGAGTTTGATTTTCCCCATAGGGTTTCATTGATCGTGTATTCTTGAGTGTAGCTCTGGCTGAGAAGGTCGCAGCCATGGGAAAGTTGACAGTTAAGCCTATCTAGTGACAGCCCATCATAGGCTAGCTGGGTGATCTTGCAACTTGTATCATGTCGGAGTTTGATTTTCCCCATAGGGTTTCATTGATCGTGTATTCTTGAGTGTAGCTCTGGCTGAGAAGGTCGCAGCCATGGGAAAGTTGACAGTTAAGCCTATCTAGTGACAGCCCATCATAGGCTAGCTGGGTGATCTTGCAACTTGTATCATGTCGGAGTTTGATTTTCCCCATAGGGTTTCATTGATCGTGTATTCTTGAGTGTAGCTCTGGCTGAGAAGGTCCCAGCCATGGGAAAGTTGACAGTTAAGCCTATCTAGTGACAGCCCATCATAGGCTAGCTGGGTGATCTTGCAACTTGTATCATGCCGGAGTTGGATTTTCCCCATAGAGTTTCATTGATCGTTTACTCGGCAACTTCTATCAAGCAGGAGTTTAATTTTCCCCATAGCGCTTCATTGATCGTGTACTCTTGAGTGTAGCTCGGGCTGAGAACGACGCAGCCATGGGAAAGTTGACAGTTAAGCCTATCTAGTGACAGCCCATCATAGGCTAGCTGGGTGATCTTGCAACTTGTATCATGTCGGAGTTTGATTTTCCCCATAGGGTTTCATTGATCGTGTTTTCTTGAGTGTAGCTCTGGCTGAGAAGGTCGCAGCCATGGGAAAGTTGACAGTTAAGCCTATCTAGTGACAGCCCATCATAGGCTAGCTGGGTGATCTTGCAAGTTGTATCATGCCGGAGTTGGATTTTCCCCATAGGGTTTCATTTATCGTTTACTCGGCAACTTCTATCAAGCAGGAGTTTAATTTTCCCCGTAGCGCTTCATTGATCGTGTACTCTTGAGTGTAGCTCGGGCTGAGAACGACGCAGCCATGGGAAAGTTGACAGTTAAGCCTATCTAGTGACAGCCCATCATAGGCTAGCTGGGTGATCTTGCAACTTGTATCATGTCGGAGTTTGATTTTCCCCATAGGGTTTCATTGATCGTGTATTCTTGAGTGTAGCTCTGGCTGAGAAGGTCGCAGCCATGGGAAAGTTGACAGTTAAGCCTATCTAGTGACAGCCCATCATAGGCTAGCTGGGTGATCTTGCAACTTGTATCATGTCGGAGTTTGATTTTCCCCATAGGGTTTCATTGATCGTGTATTCTTGAGTGTAGCTCTGGCTGAGAAGGTCCCAGCCATGGGAAAGTTGACAGTTAAGCCTATCTAGTGACAGCCCATCATAGGCTAGCTGGGTGATCTTGCAACTTGTATCATGCCGGAGTTGGATTTTCCCCATAATGTTTCATTGATCGTTTACTCGGCAACTTCTATCAAGCAGGAGTTTAATTTTCCCCGTAGCGCTTCATTGATCGTGTACTCATGAGTGTAGCTCGGGCTGAGAACGACGCAGCCATGGGAAAGTTGACAGTTAAGCCTATCTAGTGACAGCCCATCATAGGCTAGCTGGGTGATCTTGCAACTTGTATCATGTCGGAGTTTGATTTTCCCCATAGGGTTTCATTGATCGTGTATTCTTGAGTGTAGCTCTGGCTGAGAAGGTCGCAGCCATGGGAAAGTTGACAGTTAAGCCTATCTAGTGACAGCCCATCATAGGCTAGCTGGGTGATCTTGCAACTTGTATCATGTCGGAGTTTGATTTTCCCCATAGGGTTTCATTGATCGTGTATTCTTGAGTGTAGCTCTGGCTGAGAAGGTCGCAGCCATGGGAAAGTTGACAGTTAAGCCTATCTAGTGACAGCCCATCATAGGCTAGCTGGGTGATCTTGCAACTTGTATCATGTCGGAGTTTGATTTTCCCCATAGGGTTTCATTGATCGTGTATTCTTGAGTGTAGCTCTGGCTGAGAAGGTCCCAGCCATGGGAAAGTTGACAGTTAAGCCTATCTAGTGACAGCCCATCATAGGCTAGCTGGGTGATCTTGCAACTTGTATCATGCCGGAGTTGGATTTTCCCCATAATGTTTCATTGATCGTTTACTCGGCAACTTCTATCAAGCAGGAGTTTAATTTTCCCCATAGCGCTTCATTGATCGTGTACTCTTGAGTGTAGCTCGGGCTGAGAACGACGCAGCCATGGGAAAGTTGACAGTTAAGCCTATCTAGTGACAGCCCATCATAGGCTAGCTGGGTGATCTTGCAACTTGTATCATGTCGGAGTTTGATTTTCCCCATAGGGTTTCATTGATCGTGTATTCTTGAGTGTAGCTCTGGCTGAGAAGGTCCCAGCCATGGGAAAGTTGACAGTTAAGCCTATCTAGTGACAGCCCATCATAGGCTAGCTGGGTGATCTTGCAACTTGTATCATGCCGGAGATGGATTTTCCCCATAGAGTTTCATTGATCGTTTACTCGGCAACTTCTATCAAGCAGGAGTTTAATTTTCCCCATAGCGCTTCATTGATCGTGTACTCTTGAGTGTAGCTCGGGCTGAGAACGACGCAGCCATGGGAAAGTTGACAGTTAAGCCTATCTAGTGACAGCCCATCATAGGCTAGCTGGGTGATCTTGCAACTTGTATCATGTCGGAGTTTGATTTTCCCCATAGGGTTTCATTGATCGTGTATTCTTGAGTGTAGCTCTGGCTGAGAAGGTCGCAGCCATGGGAAAGTTGACAGTTAAGCCTATCTAGTGACAGCCCATCATAGGCTAGCTGGGTGATCTTGCAACTTGTATCATGTCGGAGTTTGATTTTCCCCATAGGGTTTCATTGATCGTGTATTCTTGAGTGTAGCTCTGGCTGAGAAGGTCCCAGCCATGGGAAAGTTGACAGTTAAGCCTATCTAGTGACAGCCCATCATAGGCTAGCTGGGTGATCTTGCAACTTGTATCATGCCGGAGTTGGATTTTCCCCATAGAGTTTCATTGATCGTTTACTCGGCAACTTCTATCAAGCAGGAGTTTAATTTTCCCCATAGCGCTTCATTGATCGTGTACTCTTGAGTGTAGCTCGGGCTGAGAACGACGCAGCCATGGGAAAGTTGACAGTTAAGCCTATCTAGTGACAGCCCATCATAGGCTAGCTGGGTGATCTTGCAACTTGTATCATGTCGGAGTTTGATTTTCCCCATAGGGTTTCATTGATCGTGTATTCTTGAGTGTAGCTCTGGCTGAGAAGGTCGCAGCCATGGGAAAGTTGACAGTTAAGCCTATCTAGTGACAGCCCATCATAGGCTAGCTGGGTGATCTTGCAACTTGTATCATGTCGGAGTTTGATTTTCCCCATAGGGTTTCATTGATCGTGTATTCTTGAGTGTAGCTCTGGCTGAGAAGGTCGCAGCCATGGGAAAGTTGACAGTTAAGCCTATCTAGTGACAGCCCATCATAGGCTAGCTGGGTGATCTTGCAACTTGTATCATGCCGGAGTTGGATTTTCCCCATAGAGTTTCATTGATCGTTTACTCGGCAACTTCTATCAAGCAGGAGTTTAATTTTCCCCATAGCGCTTCATTGATCGTGTACTCTTGAGTGTAGCTCGGGCTGAGAACGACGCAGCCATGGGAAAGTTGACAGTTAAGCATATCTAGTGACAGCCCATCATAGGCTAGCTGGGTGATCTTGCAACTTGTATCATGTCGGAGTTTGATTTTCCCCATAGGGTTTCATTGATCGTGTATTCTTGAGTGTAGCTCTGGCTGAGAAGGTCGCAGCCATGGGAAAGTTGACAGTTAAGCCTATCTAGTGACAGCCCATCATAGGCTAGCTGGGTGATCTTGCAACTTGTATCATGCCGGAGTTGGATTTTCCCCATAGGGTTTCATTGATCGTTTACTCGGCAACTTCTATCAAGCAGGAGTTTAATTTTCCCCGTAGCGCTTCATTGATCGTGTACTCTTGAGTGTAGCTCGGGCTGAGAACGACGCAGCCATGGGAAAGTTGACAGTTAAGCCTATCTAGTGACAGCCCATCATAGGCTAGCTGGGTGATCTTGCAACTTGTATCATGTCGGAGTTTGATTTTCCCCATAGGGTTTCATTGATCGTGTATTCTTGAGTGTAGCTCTGGCTGAGAAGGTCGCAGCCATGGGAAAGTTGACAGTTAAGCCTATCTAGTGACAGCCCATCATAGGCTAGCTGGGTGATCTTGCAACTTGTATCATGTCGGAGTTTGATTTTCCCCATAGGGTTTCATTGATCGTGTATTCTTGAGTGTAGCTCTGGCTGAGAAGGTCGCAGCCATGGGAAAGTTGACAGTTAAGCCTATCTAGTGACAGCCCATCATAGGCTAGCTGGGTGATCTTGCAACTTGTATCATGCCGGAGTTGGATTTTCCCCATAGAGTTTCATTGATCGTTTACTCGGCAACTTCTATCAAGCAGGAGTTTAATTTTCCCCATAGCGCTTCATTGATCGTGTACTCTTGAGTGTAGCTCGGGCTGAGAACGACGCAGCCATGGGAAAGTTGACAGTTAAGCCTATCTAGTGACAGCCCATCATAGGCTAGCTGGGTGATCTTGCAACTTGTATCATGTCGGAGTTTGATTTTCCCCATAGGGTTTCATTGATCGTGTATTCTTGAGTGTAGCTCTGGCTGAGAAGGTCCCAGCCATGGGAAAGTTGACAGTTAAGCCTATCTAGTGACAGCCCATCATAGGCTAGCTGGGTGATCTTGCAACTTGTATCATGCCGGAGATGGATTTTCCCCATAGAGTTTCATTGATCGTTTACTCGGCAACTTCTATCAAGCAGGAGTTTAATTTTCCCCATAGCGCTTCATTGATCGTGTACTCTTGAGTGTAGCTCGGGCTGAGAACGACGCAGCCATGGGAAAGTTGACAGTTAAGCCTATCTAGTGACAGCCCATCATAGGCTAGCTGGGTGATCTTGCAACTTGTATCATGTCGGAGTTTGATTTTCCCCATAGGGTTTCATTGATCGTGTATTCTTGAGTGTAGCTCTGGCTGAGAAGGTCGCAGCCATGGGAAAGTTGACAGTTAAGCCTATCTAGTGACAGCCCATCATAGGCTAGCTGGGTGATCTTGCAACTTGTATCATGTCGGAGTTTGATTTTCCCCATAGGGTTTCATTGATCGTGTATTCTTGAGTGTAGCTCTGGCTGAGAAGGTCGCAGCCATGGGAAAGTTGACAGTTAAGCCTATCTAGTGACAGCCCATCATAGGCTAGCTGGGTGATCTTGCAACTTGTATCATGCCGGAGTTGGATTTTCCCCATAGGGTTTCATTGATCGTTTACTCGGCAACTTCTATCAAGCAGGAGTTTAATTTTCCCCGTAGCGCTTCATTGATCGTGTACTCTTGAGTGTAGCTCGGGCTGAGAACGACGCAGCCATGGGAAAGTTGACAGTTAAGCCTATCTAGTGACAGCCCATCATAGGCTAGCTGGGTGATCTTGCAACTTGTATCATGTCGGAGTTTGATTTTCCCCATAGGGTTTCATTGATCGTGTATTCTTGAGTGTAGCTCTGGCTGAGAAGGTCGCAGCCATGGGAAAGTTGACAGTTAAGCCTATCTAGTGACAGCCCATCATAGGCTAGCTGGGTGATCTTGCAACTTGTATCATGTCGGAGTTTGATTTTCCCCATAGGGTTTCATTGATCGTGTATTCTTGAGTGTAGCTCTGGCTGAGAAGGTCGCAGCCATGGGAAAGTTGACAGTTAAGCCTATCTAGTGACAGCCCATCATAGGCTAGCTGGGTGATCTTGCAACTTGTATCATGCCGGAGTTGGATTTTCCCCATAGAGTTTCATTGATCGTTTACTCGGCAACTTCTATCAAGCAGGAGTTTAATTTTCCCCATAGCGCTTCATTGATCGTGTACTCTTGAGTGTAGCTCGGGCTGAGAACGACGCAGCCATGGGAAAGTTGACAGTTAAGCCTATCTAGTGACAGCCCATCATAGGCTAGCTGGGTGATCTTGCAACTTGTATCATGTCGGAGTTTGATTTTCCCCATAGGGTTTCATTGATCGTGTATTCTTGAGTGTAGCTCTGGCTGAGAAGGTCCCAGCCATGGGAAAGTTGACAGTTAAGCCTATCTAGTGACAGCCCATCATAGGCTAGCTGGGTGATCTTGCAACTTGTATCATGCCGGAGATGGATTTTCCCCATAGAGTTTCATTGATCGTTTACTCGGCAACTTCTATCAAGCAGGAGTTTAATTTTCCCCATAGCGCTTCATTGATCGTGTACTCTTGAGTGTAGCTCGGGCTGAGAACGACGCAGCCATGGGAAAGTTGACAGTTAAGCCTATCTAGTGACAGCCCATCATAGGCTAGCTGGGTGATCTTGCAACTTGTATCATGTCGGAGTTTGATTTTCCCCATAGGGTTTCATTGATCGTGTATTCTTGAGTGTAGCTCTGGCTGAGAAGGTCGCAGCCATGGGAAAGTTGACAGTTAAGCCTATCTAGTGACAGCCCATCATAGGCTAGCTGGGTGATCTTGCAACTTGTATCATGTCGGAGTTTGATTTTCCCCATAGGGTTTCATTGATCGTGTATTCTTGAGTGTAGCTCTGGCTGAGAAGGTCCCAGCCATGGGAAAGTTGACAGTTAAGCCTATCTAGTGACAGCCCATCATAGGCTAGCTGGGTGATCTTGCAACTTGTATCATGCCGGAGTTGGATTTTAACCATAGAGTTTCATTGATCGTTTACTCGGCAACTTCTATCAAGCAGGAGTTTAATTTTCCCCATAGCGCTTCATTGATCGTGTACTCTTGAGTGTAGCTCGGGCTGAGAACGACGCAGCCATGGGAAAGTTGACAGTTAAGCCTATCTAGTGACAGCCCATCATAGGCTAGCTGGGTGATCTTGCAACTTGTATCATGTCGGAGTTTGATTTTCCCCATAGGGTTTCATTGATCGTGTATTCTTGAGTGTAGCTCTGGCTGAGAAGGTCGCAGCCATGGGAAAGTTGACAGTTAAGCCTATCTAGTGACAGCCCATCATAGGCTAGCTGGGTGATCTTGCAACTTGTATCATGTCGGAGTTTGATTTTCCCCATAGGGTTTCATTGATCGTGTATTCTTGAGTGTAGCTCTGGCTGAGAAGGTCGCAGCCATGGGAAAGTTGACAGTTAAGCCTATCTAGTGACAGCCCATCATAGGCTAGCTGGGTGATCTTGCAACTTGTATCATGCCGGAGTTGGATTTTCCCCATAGAGTTTCATTGATCGTTTACTCGGCAACTTCTATCAAGCAGGAGTTTAATTTTCCCCATAGCGCTTCATTGATCGTGTACTCTTGAGTGTAGCTCGGGCTGAGAACGACGCAGCCATGGGAAAGTTGACAGTTAAGCATATCTAGTGACAGCTCATCATAGGCTAGCTGGGTGATCTTGCAACTTGTATCATGTCGGAGTTTGATTTTCCCCATAGGGTTTCATTGATCGTGTATTCTTGAGTGTAGCTCTGGCTGAGAAGGTCGCAGCCATGGGAAAGTTGACAGTTAAGCCTATCTAGTGACAGCCCATCATAGGCTAGCTGGGTGATCTTGCAACTTGTATCATGCCGGAGTTGGATTTTCCCCATAGGGTTTCATTGATCGTTTACTCGGCAACTTCTATCAAGCAGGAGTTTAATTTTCCCCGTAGCGCTTCATTGATCGTGTACTCTTGAGTGTAGCTCGGGCTGAGAACGACGCAGCCATGGGAAAGTTGACAGTTAAGCCTATCTAGTGACAGCCCATCATAGGCTAGCTGGGTGATCTTGCAACTTGTATCATGTCGGAGTTTGATTTTCCCCATAGGGTTTCATTGATCGTGTATTCTTGAGTGTAGCTCTGGCTGAGAAGGTCGCAGCCATGGGAAAGTTGACAGTTAAGCCTATCTAGTGACAGCCCATCATAGGCTAGCTGGGTGATCTTGCAAGTTGTATCATGCCGGAGTTGGATTTTCCCCATAGGGTTTCATTTATCGTTTACTCGGCAACTTCTATCAAGCAGGAGTTTAATTTTCCCCGTAGCGCTTCATTGATCGTGTACTCTTGAGTGTAGCTCGGGCTGAGAACGACGCAGCCATGGGAAAGTTGACAGTTAAGCCTATCTAGTGACAGCCCATCATAGGCTAGCTGGGTGATCTTGCAACTTGTATCATGTCGGAGTTTGATTTTCCCCATAGGGTTTCATTGATCGTGTATTCTTGAGTGTAGCTCTGGCTGAGAAGGTCGCAGCCATGGGAAAGTTGACAGTTAAGCCTATCTAGTGACAGCCCATCATAGGCTAGCTGGGTGATCTTGCAACTTGTATCATGTCGGAGTTTGATTTTCCCCATAGGGTTTCATTGATCGTGTATTCTTGAGTGTAGCTCTGGCTGAGAAGGTCCCAGCCATGGGAAAGTTGACAGTTAAGCCTATCTAGTGACAGCCCATCATAGGCTAGCTGGGTGATCTTGCAACTTGTATCATGCCGGAGTTGGATTTTCCCCATAATGTTTCATTGATCGTTTACTCGGCAACTTCTATCAAGCAGGAGTTTAATTTTCCCCGTAGCGCTTCATTGATCGTGTACTCTTGAGTGTAGCTCGGGCTGAGAACGACGCAGCCATGGGAAAGTTGACAGTTAAGCCTATCTAGTGACAGCCCATCATAGGCTAGCTGGGTGATCTTGCAACTTGTATCATGTCGGAGTTTGATTTTCCCCATAGGGTTTCATTGATCGTGTATTCTTGAGTGTAGCTCTGGCTGAGAAGGTCGCAGCCATGGGAAAGTTGACAGTTAAGCCTATCTAGTGACAGCCCATCATAGGCTAGCTGGGTGATCTTGCAACTTGTATCATGTCGGAGTTTGATTTTCCCCATAGGGTTTCATTGATCGTGTATTCTTGAGTGTAGCTCTGGCTGAGAAGGTCGCAGCCATGGGAAAGTTGACAGTTAAGCCTATCTAGTGACAGCCCATCATAGGCTAGCTGGGTGATCTTGCAACTTGTATCATGTCGGAGTTTGATTTTCCCCATAGGGTTTCATTGATCGTGTATTCTTGAGTGTAGCTCTGGCTGAGAAGGTCCCAGCCATGGGAAAGTTGACAGTTAAGCCTATCTAGTGACAGCCCATCATAGGCTAGCTGGGTGATCTTGCAACTTGTATCATGCCGGAGTTGGATTTTCCCCATAATGTTTCATTGATCGTTTACTCGGCAACTTCTATCAAGCAGGAGTTTAATTTTCCCATAGCGCTTCATTGATCGTGTACTCTTGAGTGTAGCTCGGGCTGAGAACGACGCAGCCATGGGAAAGTTGACAGTTAAGCCTATCTAGTGACAGCCCATCATAGGCTAGCTGGGTGATCTTGCAACTTGTATCATGTCGGAGTTTGATTTTCCCCATAGGGTTTCATTGATCGTGTATTCTTGAGTGTAGCTCTGGCTGAGAAGGTCCCAGCCATGGGAAAGTTGACAGTTAAGCCTATCTAGTGACAGCCCATCATAGGCTAGCTGGGTGATCTTGCAACTTGTATCATGCCGGAGATGGATTTTCCCCATAGAGTTTCATTGATCGTTTACTCGGCAACTTCTATCAAGCAGGAGTTTAATTTTCCCCATAGCGCTTCATTGATCGTGTACTCTTGAGTGTAGCTCGGGCTGAGAACGACGCAGCCATGGGAAAGTTGACAGTTAAGCCTATCTAGTGACAGCCCATCATAGGCTAGCTGGGTGATCTTGCAACTTGTATCATGTCGGAGTTTGATTTTCCCCATAGGGTTTCATTGATCGTGTATTCTTGAGTGTAGCTCTGGCTGAGAAGGTCGCAGCCATGGGAAAGTTGACAGTTAAGCCTATCTAGTGACAGCCCATCATAGGCTAGCTGGGTGATCTTGCAACTTGTATCATGTCGGAGTTTGATTTTCCCCATAGGGTTTCATTGATCGTGTATTCTTGAGTGTAGCTCTGGCTGAGAAGGTCCCAGCCATGGGAAAGTTGACAGTTAAGCCTATCTAGTGACAGCCCATCATAGGCTAGCTGGGTGATCTTGCAACTTGTATCATGCCGGAGTTGGATTTTCCCCATAGAGTTTCATTGATCGTTTACTCGGCAACTTCTATCAAGCAGGAGTTTAATTTTCCCCATAGCGCTTCATTGATCGTGTACTCTTGAGTGTAGCTCGGGCTGAGAACGACGCAGCCATGGGAAAGTTGACAGTTAAGCCTATCTAGTGACAGCCCATCATAGGCTAGCTGGGTGATCTTGCAACTTGTATCATGTCGGAGTTTGATTTTCCCCATAGGGTTTCATTGATCGTGTATTCTTGAGTGTAGCTCTGGCTGAGAAGGTCGCAGCCATGGGAAAGTTGACAGTTAAGCCTATCTAGTGACAGCCCATCATAGGCTAGCTGGGTGATCTTGCAACTTGTATCATGTCGGAGTTTGATTTTCCCCATAGGGTTTCATTGATCGTGTATTCTTGAGTGTAGCTCTGGCTGAGAAGGTCGCAGCCATGGGAAAGTTGACAGTTAAGCCTATCTAGTGACAGCCCATCATAGGCTAGCTGGGTGATCTTGCAACTTGTATCATGCCGGAGTTGGATTTTCCCCATAGAGTTTCATTGATCGTTTACTCGGCAACTTCTATCAAGCAGGAGTTTAATTTTCCCCATAGCGCTTCATTGATCGTGTACTCTTGAGTGTAGCTCGGGCTGAGAACGACGCAGCCATGGGAAAGTTGACAGTTAAGCATATCTAGTGACAGCCCATCATAGGCTAGCTGGGTGATCTTGCAACTTGTATCATGTCGGAGTTTGATTTTCCCCATAGGGTTTCATTGATCGTGTATTCTTGAGTGTAGCTCTGGCTGAGAAGGTCGCAGCCATGGGAAAGTTGACAGTTAAGCCTATCTAGTGACAGCCCATCATAGGCTAGCTGGGTGATCTTGCAACTTGTATCATGCCGGAGTTGGATTTTCCCCATAGGGTTTCATTGATCGTTTACTCGGCAACTTCCATCAAGCAGGAGTTTAATTTTCCCCGTAGCGCTTCATTGATCGTGTACTCTTGAGTGTAGCTCGGGCTGAGAACGACGCAGCCATGGGAAAGTTGACAGTTAAGCCTATCTAGTGACAGCCCATCATAGGCTAGCTGGGTGATCTTGCAACTTGTATCATGTCGGAGTTTGATTTTCCCCATAGGGTTTCATTGATCGTGTATTCTTGAGTGTAGCTCTGGCTGAGAAGGTCGCAGCCATGGGAAAGTTGACAGTTAAGCCTATCTAGTGACAGCCCATCATAGGCTAGCTGGGTGATCTTGCAACTTGTATCATGTCGGAGTTTGATTTTCCCCATAGGGTTTCATTGATCGTGTATTCTTGAGTGTAGCTCTGGCTGAGAAGGTCGCAGCCATGGGAAAGTTGACAGTTAAGCCTATCTAGTGACAGCCCATCATAGGCTAGCTGGGTGATCTTGCAACTTGTATCATGCCGGAGTTGGATTTTCCCCATAGAGTTTCATTGATCGTTTACTCGGCAACTTCTATCAAGCAGGAGTTTAATTTTCCCCATAGCGCTTCATTGATCGTGTACTCTTGAGTGTAGCTCGGGCTGAGAACGACGCAGCCATGGGAAAGTTGACAGTTAAGCCTATCTAGTGACAGCCCATCATAGGCTAGCTGGGTGATCTTGCAACTTGTATCATGTCGGAGTTTGATTTTCCCCATAGGGTTTCATTGATCGTGTATTCTTGAGTGTAGCTCTGGCTGAGAAGGTCCCAGCCATGGGAAAGTTGACAGTTAAGCCTATCTAGTGACAGCCCATCATAGGCTAGCTGGGTGATCTTGCAACTTGTATCATGCCGGAGATGGATTTTCCCCATAGAGTTTCATTGATCGTTTACTCGGCAACTTCTATCAAGCAGGAGTTTAATTTTCCCCATAGCGCTTCATTGATCGTGTACTCTTGAGTGTAGCTCGGGCTGAGAACGACGCAGCCATGGGAAAGTTGACAGTTAAGCCTATCTAGTGACAGCCCATCATAGGCTAGCTGGGTGATCTTGCAACTTGTATCATGTCGGAGTTTGATTTTCCCCATAGGGTTTCATTGATCGTGTATTCTTGAGTGTAGCTCTGGCTGAGAAGGTCGCAGCCATGGGAAAGTTGACAGTTAAGCCTATCTAGTGACAGCCCATCATAGGCTAGCTGGGTGATCTTGCAACTTGTATCATGTCGGAGTTTGATTTTCCCCATAGGGTTTCATTGATCGTGTATTCTTGAGTGTAGCTCTGGCTGAGAAGGTCCCAGCCATGGGAAAGTTGACAGTTAAGCCTATCTAGTGACAGCCCATCATAGGCTAGCTGGGTGATCTTGCAACTTGTATCATGCCGGAGTTGGATTTTCCCCATAGAGTTTCATTGATCGTTTACTCGGCAACTTCTATCAAGCAGGAGTTTAATTTTCCCCATAGCGCTTCATTGATCGTGTACTCTTGAGTGTAGCTCGGGCTGAGAACGACGCAGCCATGGGAAAGTTGACAGTTAAGCCTATCTAGTGACAGCCCATCATAGGCTAGCTGGGTGATCTTGCAACTTGTATCATGTCGGAGTTTGATTTTCCCCATAGGGTTTCATTGATCGTGTATTCTTGAGTGTAGCTCTGGCTGAGAAGGTCGCAGCCATGGGAAAGTTGACAGTTAAGCCTATCTAGTGACAGCCCATCATAGGCTAGCTGGGTGATCTTGCAACTTGTATCATGTCGGAGTTTGATTTTCCCCATAGGGTTTCATTGATCGTGTATTCTTGAGTGTAGCTCTGGCTGAGAAGGTCGCAGCCATGGGAAAGTTGACAGTTAAGCCTATCTAGTGACAGCCCATCATAGGCTAGCTGGGTGATCTTGCAACTTGTATCATGCCGGAGTTGGATTTTCCCCATAGAGTTTCATTGATCGTTTACTCGGCAACTTCTATCAAGCAGGAGTTTAATTTTCCCCATAGCGCTTCATTGATCGTGTACTCTTGAGTGTAGCTCGGGCTGAGAACGACGCAGCCATGGGAAAGTTGACAGTTAAGCATATCTAGTGACAGCTCATCATAGGCTAGCTGGGTGATCTTGCAACTTGTATCATGTCGGAGTTTGATTTTCCCCATAGGGTTTCATTGATCGTGTATTCTTGAGTGTAGCTCTGGCTGAGAAGGTCGCAGCCATGGGAAAGTTGACAGTTAAGCCTATCTAGTGACAGCCCATCATAGGCTAGCTGGGTGATCTTGCAACTTGTATCATGCCGGAGTTGGATTTTCCCCATAGGGTTTCATTGATCGTTTACTCGGCAACTTCTATCAAGCAGGAGTTTAATTTTCCCCGTAGCGCTTCATTGATCGTGTACTCTTGAGTGTAGCTCGGGCTGAGAACGACGCAGCCATGGGAAAGTTGACAGTTAAGCCTATCTAGTGACAGCCCATCATAGGCTAGCTGGGTGATCTTGCAACTTGTATCATGTCGGAGTTTGATTTTCCCCATAGGGTTTCATTGATCGTGTATTCTTGAGTGTAGCTCTGGCTGAGAAGGTCGCAGCCATGGGAAAGTTGACAGTTAAGCCTATCTAGTGACAGCCCATCATAGGCTAGCTGGGTGATCTTGCAAGTTGTATCATGCCGGAGTTGGATTTTCCCCATAGGGTTTCATTTATCGTTTACTCGGCAACTTCTATCAAGCAGGAGTTTAATTTTCCCCGTAGCGCTTCATTGATCGTGTACTCTTGAGTGTAGCTCGGGCTGAGAACGACGCAGCCATGGGAAAGTTGACAGTTAAGCCTATCTAGTGACAGCCCATCATAGGCTAGCTGGGTGATCTTGCAACTTGTATCATGTCGGAGTTTGATTTTCCCCATAGGGTTTCATTGATCGTGTATTCTTGAGTGTAGCTCTGGCTGAGAAGGTCGCAGCCATGGGAAAGTTGACAGTTAAGCCTATCTAGTGACAGCCCATCATAGGCTAGCTGGGTGATCTTGCAACTTGTATCATGTCGGAGTTTGATTTTCCCCATAGGGTTTCATTGATCGTGTATTCTTGAGTGTAGCTCTGGCTGAGAAGGTCCCAGCCATGGGAAAGTTGACAGTTAAGCCTATCTAGTGACAGCCCATCATAGGCTAGCTGGGTGATCTTGCAACTTGTATCATGCCGGAGTTGGATTTTCCCCATAATGTTTCATTGATCGTTTACTCGGCAACTTCTATCAAGCAGGAGTTTAATTTTCCCCGTAGCGCTTCATTGATCGTGTACTCTTGAGTGTAGCTCGGGCTGAGAACGACGCAGCCATGGGAAAGTTGACAGTTAAGCCTATCTAGTGACAGCCCATCATAGGCTAGCTGGGTGATCTTGCAACTTGTATCATGTCGGAGTTTGATTTTCCCCATAGGGTTTCATTGATCGTGTATTCTTGAGTGTAGCTCTGGCTGAGAAGGTCGCAGCCATGGGAAAGTTGACAGTTAAGCCTATCTAGTGACAGCCCATCATAGGCTAGCTGGGTGATCTTGCAACTTGTATCATGTCGGAGTTTGATTTTCCCCATAGGGTTTCATTGATCGTGTATTCTTGAGTGTAGCTCTGGCTGAGAAGGTCGCAGCCATGGGAAAGTTGACAGTTAAGCCTATCTAGTGACAGCCCATCATAGGCTAGCTGGGTGATCTTGCAACTTGTATCATGTCGGAGTTTGATTTTCCCCATAGGGTTTCATTGATCGTGTATTCTTGAGTGTAGCTCTGGCTGAGAAGGTCCCAGCCATGGTAAAGTTGACAGTTAAGCCTATCTAGTGACAGCCCATCATAGGCTAGCTGGGTGATCTTGCAACTTGTATCATGCCGGAGTTGGATTTTCCCCATAGAGTTTCATTGATCGTTTACTCGGCAACTTCTATCAAGCAGGAGTTTGATTTTCCCCATAGCGCTTCATTGATCGTGTACTCTTGAGTGTAGCTCGGGCTGAGAACGACGCAGCCATGGGAAAGTTGACAGTTAAGCCTATCTAGTGACAGCCCATCATAGGCTAGCTGGGTGATCTTGCAACTTGTATCATGTCGGAGTTTGATTTTCCCCATAGGGTTTCATTGATCGTGTATTCTTGAGTGTAGCTCTGGCTGAGAAGGTCCCAGCCATGGGAAAGTTGACAGTTAAGCCTATCTAGTGACAGCCCATCATAGGCTAGCTGGGTGATCTTGCAACTTGTATCATGCCGGAGATGGATTTTCCCCATAGAGTTTCATTGATCGTTTACTCGGCAACTTCTATCAAGCAGGAGTTTAATTTTCCCCATAGCGCTTCATTGATCGTGTACTCTTGAGTGTAGCTCGGGCTGAGAACGACGCAGCCATGGGAAAGTTGACAGTTAAGCCTATCTAGTGACAGCCCATCATAGGCTAGCTGGGTGATCTTGCAACTTGTATCATGTCGGAGTTTGATTTTCCCCATAGGGTTTCATTGATCGTGTATTCTTGAGTGTAGCTCTGGCTGAGAAGGTCGCAGCCATGGGAAAGTTGACAGTTAAGCCTATCTAGTGACAGCCCATCATAGGCTAGCTGGGTGATCTTGCAACTTGTATCATGTCGGAGTTTGATTTTCCCCATAGGGTTTCATTGATCGTGTATTCTTGAGTGTAGCTCTGGCTGAGAAGGTCCCAGCCATGGGAAAGTTGACAGTTAAGCCTATCTAGTGACAGCCCATCATAGGCTAGCTGGGTGATCTTGCAACTTGTATCATGCCGGAGTTGGATTTTCCCCATAGAGTTTCATTGATCGTTTACTCGGCAACTTCTATCAAGCAGGAGTTTAATTTTCCCCATAGCGCTTCATTGATCGTGTACTCTTGAGTGTAGCTCGGGCTGAGAACGACGCAGCCATGGGAAAGTTGACAGTTAAGCCTATCTAGTGACAGCCCATCATAGGCTAGCTGGGTGATCTTGCAACTTGTATCATGTCGGAGTTTGATTTTCCCCATAGGGTTTCATTGATCGTGTATTCTTGAGTGTAGCTCTGGCTGAGAAGGTCGCAGCCATGGGAAAGTTGACAGTTAAGCCTATCTAGTGACAGCCCATCATAGGCTAGCTGGGTGATCTTGCAACTTGTATCATGTCGGAGTTTGATTTTCCCCATAGGGTTTCATTGATCGTGTATTCTTGAGTGTAGCTCTGGCTGAGAAGGTCGCAGCCATGGGAAAGTTGACAGTTAAGCCTATCTAGTGACAGCCCATCATAGGCTAGCTGGGTGATCTTGCAACTTGTATCATGCCGGAGTTGGATTTTCCCCATAGAGTTTCATTGATCGTTTACTCGGCAACTTCTATCAAGCAGGAGTTTAATTTTCCCCATAGCGCTTCATTGATCGTGTACTCTTGAGTGTAGCTCGGGCTGAGAACGACGCAGCCATGGGAAAGTTGACAGTTAAGCATATCTAGTGACAGCCCATCATAGGCTAGCTGGGTGATCTTGCAACTTGTATCATGTCGGAGTTTGATTTTCCCCATAGGGTTTCATTGATCGTGTATTCTTGAGTGTAGCTCTGGCTGAGAAGGTCGCAGCCATGGGAAAGTTGACAGTTAAGCCTATCTAGTGACAGCCCATCATAGGCTAGCTGGGTGATCTTGCAACTTGTATCATGCCGGAGTTGGATTTTCCCCATAGAGTTTCATTGATCGTTTACTCGGCAACTTCTATCAAGCAGGAGTTTAATTTTCCCCATAGCGCTTCATTGATCGTGTACTCTTGAGTGTAGCTCGGGCTGAGAACGACGCAGCCATGGGAAAGTTGACAGTTAAGCATATCTAGTGACAGCCCATCATAGGCTAGCTGGGTGATCTTGCAACTTGTATCATGTCGGAGTTTGATTTTCCCCATAGGGTTTCATTGATCGTGTATTCTTGAGTGTAGCTCTGGCTGAGAAGGTCGCAGCCATGGGAAAGTTGACAGTTAAGCCTATCTAGTGACAGCCCATCATAGGCTAGCTGGGTGATCTTGCAACTTGTATCATGCCGGAGTTGGATTTTCCCCTAGGGTTTCATTGATCGTTTACTCGGCAACTTCTATCAAGCAGGAGTTTAATTTTCCCCGTAGCGCTTCATTGATCGTGTACTCTTGAGTGTAGCTCGGGCTGAGAACGACGCAGCCATGGGAAAGTTGACAGTTAAGCCTATCTAGTGACAGCCCATCATAGGCTAGCTGGGTGATCTTGCAACTTGTATCATGTCGGAGTTTGATTTTCCCCATAGGGTTTCATTGATCGTGTATTCTTGAGTGTAGCTCTGGCTGAGAAGGTCGCAGCCATGGGAAAGTTGACAGTTAAGCCTATCTAGTGACAGCCCATCATAGGCTAGCTGGGTGATCTTGCAACTTGTATCATGTCGGAGTTTGATTTTCCCCATAGGGTTTCATTGATCGTGTATTCTTGAGTGTAGCTCTGGCTGAGAAGGTCGCAGCCATGGGAAAGTTGACAGTTAAGCCTATCTAGTGACAGCCCATCATAGGCTAGCTGGGTGATCTTGCAACTTGTATCATGCCGGAGTTGGATTTTCCCCATAGAGTTTCATTGATCGTTTACTCGGCAACTTCTATCAAGCAGGAGTTTAATTTTCCCCATAGCGCTTCATTGATCGTGTACTCTTGAGTGTAGCTCGGGCTGAGAACGACGCAGCCATGGGAAAGTTGACAGTTAAGCCTATCTAGTGACAGCCCATCATAGGCTAGCTGGGTGATCTTGCAACTTGTATCATGTCGGAGTTTGATTTTCCCCATAGGGTTTCATTGATCGTGTATTCTTGAGTGTAGCTCTGGCTGAGAAGGTCCCAGCCATGGGAAAGTTGACAGTTAAGCCTATCTAGTGACAGCCCATCATAGGCTAGCTGGGTGATCTTGCAACTTGTATCATGCCGGAGATGGATTTTCCCCATAGAGTTTCATTGATCGTTTACTCGGCAACTTCTATCAAGCAGGAGTTTAATTTTCCCCATAGCGCTTCATTGATCGTGTACTCTTGAGTGTAGCTCGGGCTGAGAACGACGCAGCCATGGGAAAGTTGACAGTTAAGCCTATCTAGTGACAGCCCATCATAGGCTAGCTGGGTGATCTTGCAACTTGTATCATGTCGGAGTTTGATTTTCCCCATAGGGTTTCATTGATCGTGTATTCTTGAGTGTAGCTCTGGCTGAGAAGGTCGCAGCCATGGGAAAGTTGACAGTTAAGCCTATCTAGTGACAGCCCATCATAGGCTAGCTGGGTGATCTTGCAACTTGTATCATGTCGGAGTTTGATTTTCCCCATAGGGTTTCATTGATCGTGTATTCTTGAGTGTAGCTCTGGCTGAGAAGGTCCCAGCCATGGGAAAGTTGACAGTTAAGCCTATCTAGTGACAGCCCATCATAGGCTAGCTGGGTGATCTTGCAACTTGTATCATGCCGGAGTTGGATTTTCCCCATAGAGTTTCATTGATCGTTTACTCGGCAACTTCTATCAAGCAGGAGTTTAATTTTCCCCATAGCGCTTCATTGATCGTGTACTCTTGAGTGTAGCTCGGGCTGAGAACGACGCAGCCATGGGAAAGTTGACAGTTAAGCCTATCTAGTGACAGCCCATCATAGGCTAGCTGGGTGATCTTGCAACTTGTATCATGTCGGAGTTTGATTTTCCCCATAGGGTTTCATTGATCGTGTATTCTTGAGTGTAGCTCTGGCTGAGAAGGTCGCAGCCATGGGAAAGTTGACAGTTAAGCCTATCTAGTGACAGCCCATCATAGGCTAGCTGGGTGATCTTGCAACTTGTATCATGTCGGAGTTTGATTTTCCCCATAGGGTTTCATTGATCGTGTATTCTTGAGTGTAGCTCTGGCTGAGAAGGTCGCAGCCATGGGAAAGTTGACAGTTAAGCCTATCTAGTGACAGCCCATCATAGGCTAGCTGGGTGATCTTGCAACTTGTATCATGCCGGAGTTGGATTTTCCCCATAGAGTTTCATTGATCGTTTACTCGGCAACTTCTATCAAGCAGGAGTTTAATTTTCCCCATAGCGCTTCATTGATCGTGTACTCTTGAGTGTAGCTCGGGCTGAGAACGACGCAGCCATGGGAAAGTTGACAGTTAAGCATATCTAGTGACAGCCCATCATAGGCTAGCTGGGTGATCTTGCAACTTGTATCATGTCGGAGTTTGATTTTCCCCATAGGGTTTCATTGATCGTGTATTCTTGAGTGTAGCTCTGGCTGAGAAGGTCGCAGCCATGGGAAAGTTGACAGTTAAGTCTATCTAGTGACAGCCCATCATAGGCTAGCTGGGTGATCTTGCAACTTGTATCATGCCGGAGTTGGATTTTCCCCATAGGGTTTCATTGATCGTTTACTCGGCAACTTCTATCAAGCAGGAGTTTAATTTTCCCCGTAGCGCTTCATTGATCGTGTACTCTTGAGTGTAGCTCGGGCTGAGAACGACGCAGCCATGGGAAAGTTGACAGTTAAGCCTATCTAGTGACAGCCCATCATAGGCTAGCTGGGTGATCTTGCAACTTGTATCATGTCGGAGTTTGATTTTCCCCATAGGGTTTCATTGATCGTGTATTCTTGAGTGTAGCTCTGGCTGAGAAGGTCGCAGCCATGGGAAAGTTGACAGTTAAGCCTATCTAGTGACAGCCCATCATAGGCTAGCTGTGTGATCTTGCAACTTGTATCATGTCGGAGTTTGATTTTCCCCATAGGGTTTCATTGATCGTGTATTCTTGAGTGTAGCTCTGGCTGAGAAGGTCGCAGCCATGGGAAAGTTGACAGTTAAGCCTATCTAGTGACAGCCCATCATAGGCTAGCTGTGTGATCTTGCAACTTGTATCATGTCGGAGTTTGATTTTCCCCATAGGGTTTCATTGATCGTGTATTCTTGAGTGTAGCTCTGGCTGAGAAGGTCGCAGCCATGGGAAAGTTGACAGTTAAGCCTATCTAGTGACAGCCCATCATAGGCTAGCTGGGTGATCTTGCAACTTGTATCATGCCGGAGCTGGATTTTCCCCATAGAGTTTCATTGATCGTTTACTCGGCAACTTCTATCAAGCAGGAGTTTAATTTTCCCCATAGCGCTTCATTGATCGTGTACTCTTGAGTGTAGCTCGGGCTGAGAACGACGCAGCCATGGGAAAGTTGACAGTTAAGCATATCTAGTGACAGCCCATCATAGGCTAGCTGGGTGATCTTGCAACTTGTATCATGTCGGAGTTTGATTTTCCCCATAGGGTTTCATTGATCGTGTATTCTTGAGTGTAGCTCTGGCTGAGAAGGTCGCAGCCATGGGAAAGTTGACAGTTAAGCCTATCTAGTGACAGCCCATCATAGGCTAGCTGGGTGATCTTGCAACTTGTATCATGCCGGAGTTGGATTTTCCCCATAGGGTTTCATTGATCGTTTACTCGGCAACTTCTATCAAGCAGGAGTTTAATTTTCCCCGTAGCGCTTCATTGATCGTGTACTCTTGAGTGTAGCTCGGGCTGAGAACGACGCAGCCATGGGAAAGTTGACAGTTAAGCCTATCTAGTGACAGCCCATCATAGGCTAGCTGGGTGATCTTGCAACTTGTATCATGTCGGAGTTTGATTTTCCCCATAGGGTTTCATTGATCGTGTATTCTTGAGTGAAGCTCTGGCTGAGAAGGTCGCAGCCATGGGAAAGTTGACAGTTAAGCCTATCTAGTGACAGCCCATCATAGGCTAGCTGGGTGATCTTGCAACTTGTATCATGTCGGAGTTTGATTTTCCCCATAGGGTTTCATTGATCGTGTATTCTTGAGTGTAGCTCTGGCTGAGAAGGTCGCAGCCATGGGAAAGTTGACAGTTAAGCCTATCTAGTGACAGCCCATCATAGGCTAGCTGGGTGATCTTGCAACTTGTATCATGTCGGAGTTTGATTTTCCCCATAGGGTTTCATTGATCGTGTATTCTTGAGTGTAGCTCTGGCTGAGAAGGTCCCAGCCATGGGAAAGTTGACAGTTAAGCCTATCTAGTGACAGCCCATCATAGGCTAGCTGGGTGATCTTGCAACTTGTATCATGCCGGAGTTGGATTTTCCCCATAGAGTTTCATTGATCGTTTACTCGGCAACTTCTATCAAGCAGGAGTTTAATTTTCCCCATAGCGCTTCATTGATCGTGTACTCTTGAGTGTAGCTCGGGCTGAGAACGACGCAGCCATGGGAAAGTTGACAGTTAAGCCTATCTAGTGACAGCCCATCATAGGCTAGCTGGGTGATCTTGCAACTTGTATCATGTCGGAGTTTGATTTTCCCCATAGGGTTTCATTGATCGTGTATTCTTGAGTGTAGCTCTGGCTGAGAAGGTCGCAGCCATGGGAAAGTTGACAGTTAAGCCTATCTAGTGACAGCCCATCATAGGCTAGCTGGGTGATCTTGCAACTTGTATCATGTCGGAGTTTGATTTTCCCCATAGGGTTTCATTGATCGTGTATTCTTGAGTGTAGCTCTGGCTGAGAAGGTCGCAGCCATGGGAAAGTTGACAGTTAAGCCTATCTAGTGACAGCCCATCATAGGCTAGCTGGGTGATCTTGCAACTTGTCTCATGCCGGAGTTGGATTTTCCCCATAGAGTTTCATTGATCGTTTACTCGGCAACTTCTATCAAGCAGGAGTTTAATTTTCCCCGTAGCGCTTCATTGATCGTGTACTCTTGAGTGTAGCTCGGGCTGAGAACGACGCAGCCATGGGAAAGTTGACAGTTAAGCATATCTAGTGACAGTCCATCATAGGCTAGCTGGGTGATCTTGCAACTTGTATCATGTCGGAGTTTGATTTTCCCCATAGGGTTTCATTGATCGTGTATTCTTGAGTGTATCTCTGGCTGAGAAGGTCGCAGCCATGGGAAAGTTGACAGTTAAGCCTATCTAGTGACAGCCCATCATAGGCTAGCTGGGTGATCTTGCAACTTGTATCATGCCGGAGTTGGATTTTCCCCATAGGGTTTCATTGATCGTTTACTCGGCAACTTCTATCAAGCAGGAGTTTAATTTTCCCCGTAGCGCTTCATTGATCGTGTACTCTTGAGTGTAGCTCGGGCTGAGAACGACGCAGCCATGGGAAAGTTGACAGTTAAGCCTATCTAGTGACAGCCCATCATAGGCTAGCTGGGTGATCTTGCAACTTGTATCATGTCGGAGTTTGATTTTCCCCATAGGGTTTCATTGATCGTGTATTCTTGAGTGTAGCTCTGGCTGAGAAGGTCCCAGCCATGGGAAAGTTGACAGTTAAGCCTATCTAGTGACAGCCCATCATAGGCTAGCTGGGTGATCTTGCAACTTGTATCATGCCGGAGATGGATTTTCCCCATAGAGTTTCATTGATCGTTTACTCGGCAACTTCTATCAAGCAGGAGTTTAATTTTCCCCATAGCGCTTCATTGATCGTGTACTCTTGAGTGTAGCTCGGGCTGAGAACGACGCAGCCATGGGAAAGTTGACAGTTAAGCCTATCTAGTGACAGCCCATCATAGGCTAGCTGGGTGATCTTGCAACTTGTATCATGTCGGAGTTTGATTTTCCCCATAGGGTTTCATTGATCGTGTATTCTTGAGTGTAGCTCTGGCTGAGAAGGTCGCAGCCATGGGAAAGTTGACAGTTAAGCCTATCTAGTGACAGCCCATCATAGGCTAGCTGGGTGATCTTGCAACTTGTATCATGTCGGAGTTTGATTTTCCCCATAGGGTTTCATTGATCGTGTATTCTTGAGTGTAGCTCTGGCTGAGAAGGTCCCAGCCATGGGAAAGTTGACAGTTAAGCCTATCTAGTGACAGCCCATCATAGGCTAGCTGGGTGATCTTGCAACTTGTATCATGCCGGAGTTGGATTTTCCCCATAGAGTTTCATTGATCGTTTACTCGGCAACTTCTATCAAGCAGGAGTTTAATTTTCCCCATAGCGCTTCATTGATCGTGTACTCTTGAGTGTAGCTCGGGCTGAGAACGACGCAGCCATGGGAAAGTTGACAGTTAAGCCTATCTAGTGACAGCCCATCATAGGCTAGCTGGGTGATCTTGCAACTTGTATCATGTCGGAGTTTGATTTTCCCCATAGGGTTTCATTGATCGTGTATTCTTGAGTGTAGCTCTGGCTGAGAAGGTCGCAGCCATGGGAAAGTTGACAGTTAAGCCTATCTAGTGACAGCCCATCATAGGCTAGCTGGGTGATCTTGCAACTTGTATCATGTCGGAGTTTGATTTTCCCCATAGGGTTTCATTGATCGTGTATTCTTGAGTGTAGCTCTGGCTGAGAAGGTCGCAGCCATGGGAAAGTTGACAGTTAAGCCTATCTAGTGACAGCCCATCATAGGCTAGCTGGGTGATCTTGCAACTTGTATCATGCCGGAGTTGGATTTTCCCCATAGAGTTTCATTGATCGTTTACTCGGCAACTTCTATCAAGCAGGAGTTTAATTTTCCCCATAGCGCTTCATTGATCGTGTACTCTTGAGTGTAGCTCGGGCTGAGAACGACGCAGCCATGGGAAAGTTGACAGTTAAGCATATCTAGTGACAGCCCATCATAGGCTAGCTGGGTGATCTTGCAACTTGTATCATGTCGGAGTTTGATTTTCCCCATAGGGTTTCATTGATCGTGTATTCTTGAGTGTAGCTCTGGTTGAGAAGGTCGCAGCCATGGGAAAGTTGACAGTTAAGCCTATCTAGTGACAGCCCATCATAGGCTAGCTGGGTGATCTTGCAACTTGTATCATGCCGGAGTTGGATTTTCCCCATAGGGTTTCATTGATCGTTTACTCGGCAACTTCTATCAAGCAGGAGTTTAATTTTCCCCGTAGCGCTTCATTGATCGTGTACTCTTGAGTGTAGCTCGGGCTGAGAACGACGCAGCCATGGGAAAGTTGACAGTTAAGCCTATCTAGTGACAGCCCATCATAGGCTAGCTGGGTGATCTTGCAACTTGTATCATGTCGGAGTTTGATTTTCCCCATAGGGTTTCATTGATCGTGTATTCTTGAGTGTAGCTCTGGCTGAGAAGGTCGCAGCCATGGGAAAGTTGACAGTTAAGCCTATCTAGTGACAGCCCATCATAGGCTAGCTGTGTGATCTTGCAACTTGTATCATGTCGGAGTTTGATTTTCCCCATAGGGTTTCATTGATCGTGTATTCTTGAGTGTAGCTCTGGCTGAGAAGGTCGCAGCCATGGGAAAGTTGACAGTTAAGCCTATCTAGTGACAGCCCATCATAGGCTAGCTGTGTGATCTTGCAACTTGTATCATGTCGGAGTTTGATTTTCCCCATAGGGTTTCATTGATCGTGTATTCTTGAGTGTAGCTCTGGCTGAGAAGGTCGCAGCCATGGGAAAGTTGACAGTTAAGCCTATCTAGTGACAGCCCATCATAGGCTAGCTGGGTGATCTTGCAACTTGTATCATGCCGGAGCTGGATTTTCCCCATAGAGTTTCATTGATCGTTTACTCGGCAACTTCTATCAAGCAGGAGTTTAATTTTCCCCATAGCGCTTCATTGATCGTGTACTCTTGAGTGTAGCTCGGGCTGAGAACGACGCAGCCATGGGAAAGTTGACAGTTAAGCATATCTAGTGACAGCCCATCATAGGCTAGCTGGGTGATCTTGCAACTTGTATCATGTCGGAGTTTGATTTTCCCCATAGGGTTTCATTGATCGTGTATTCTTGAGTGTAGCTCTGGCTGAGAAGGTCGCAGCCATGGGAAAGTTGACAGTTAAGCCTATCTAGTGACAGCCCATCATAGGCTAGCTGGGTGATCTTGCAACTTGTATCATGCCGGAGTTGGATTTTCCCCATAGGGTTTCATTGATCGTTTACTCGGCAACTTCTATCAAGCAGGAGTTTAATTTTCCCCGTAGCGCTTCATTGATCGTGTACTCTTGAGTGTAGCTCGGGCTGAGAACGACGCAGCCATGGGAAAGTTGACAGTTAAGCCTATCTAGTGACAGCCCATCATAGGCTAGCTGGGTGATCTTGCAACTTGTATCATGTCGGAGTTTGATTTTCCCCATAGGGTTTCATTGATCGTGTATTCTTGAGTGAAGCTCTGGCTGAGAAGGTCGCAGCCATGGGAAAGTTGACAGTTAAGCCTATCTAGTGACAGCCCATCATAGGCTAGCTGGGTGATCTTGCAACTTGTATCATGTCGGAGTTTGATTTTCCCCATAGGGTTTCATTGATCGTGTATTCTTGAGTGTAGCTCTGGCTGAGAAGGTCGCAGCCATGGGAAAGTTGACAGTTAAGCCTATCTAGTGACAGCCCATCATAGGCTAGCTGGGTGATCTTGCAACTTGTATCATGTCGGAGTTTGATTTTCCCCATAGGGTTTCATTGATCGTGTATTCTTGAGTGTAGCTCTGGCTGAGAAGGTCCCAGCCATGGGAAAGTTGACAGTTAAGCCTATCTAGTGACAGCCCATCATAGGCTAGCTGGGTGATCTTGCAACTTGTATCATGCCGGAGTTGGATTTTCCCCATAGAGTTTCATTGATCGTTTACTCGGCAACTTCTATCAAGCAGGAGTTTAATTTTCCCCATAGCGCTTCATTGATCGTGTACTCTTGAGTGTAGCTCGGGCTGAGAACGACGCAGCCATGGGAAAGTTGACAGTTAAGCCTATCTAGTGACAGCCCATCATAGGCTAGCTGGGTGATCTTGCAACTTGTATCATGTCGGAGTTTGATTTTCCCCATAGGGTTTCATTGATCGTGTATTCTTGAGTGTAGCTCTGGCTGAGAAGGTCGCAGCCATGGGAAAGTTGACAGTTAAGCCTATCTAGTGACAGCCCATCATAGGCTAGCTGGGTGATCTTGCAACTTGTATCATGTCGGAGTTTGATTTTCCCCATAGGGTTTCATTGATCGTGTATTCTTGAGTGTAGCTCTGGCTGAGAAGGTCGCAGCCATGGGAAAGTTGACAGTTAAGCCTATCTAGTGACAGCCCATCATAGGCTAGCTGGGTGATCTTGCAACTTGTCTCATGCCGGAGTTGGATTTTCCCCATAGAGTTTCATTGATCGTTTACTCGGCAACTTCTATCAAGCAGGAGTTTAATTTTCCCCGTAGCGCTTCATTGATCGTGTACTCTTGAGTGTAGCTCGGGCTGAGAACGACGCAGCCATGGGAAAGTTGACAGTTAAGCATATCTAGTGACAGTCCATCATAGGCTAGCTGGGTGATCTTGCAACTTGTATCATGTCGGAGTTTGATTTTCCCCATAGGGTTTCATTGATCGTGTATTCTTGAGTGTAGCTCTGGCTGAGAAGGTCGCAGCCATGGGAAAGTTGACAGTTAAGCCTATCTAGTGACAGCCCATCATAGGCTAGCTGGGTGATCTTGCAACTTGTATCATGCCGGAGTTGGATTTTCCCCATAGGGTTTCATTGATCGTTTACTCGGCAACTTCTATCAAGCAGGAGTTTAATTTTCCCCGTAGCGCTTCATTGATCGTGTACTCTTGAGTGTAGCTCGGGCTGAGAACGACGCAGCCATGGGAAAGTTGACAGTTAAGCCTATCTAGTGACAGCCCATCATAGGCTAGCTGGGTGATCTTGCAACTTGTATCATGTCGGAGTTTGATTTTCCCCATAGGGTTTCATTGATCGTGTATTCTTGAGTGTAGCTCTGGCTGAGAAGGTCCCAGCCATGGGAAAGTTGACAGTTAAGCCTATCTAGTGACAGCCCATCATAGGCTAGCTGGGTGATCTTGCAACTTGTATCATGCCGGAGATGGATTTTCCCCATAGAGTTTCATTGATCGTTTACTCGGCAACTTCTATCAAGCAGGAGTTTAATTTTCCCCATAGCGCTTCATTGATCGTGTACTCTTGAGTGTAGCTCGGGCTGAGAACGACGCAGCCATGGGAAAGTTGACAGTTAAGCCTATCTAGTGACAGCCCATCATAGGCTAGCTGGGTGATCTTGCAACTTGTATCATGTCGGAGTTTGATTTTCCCCATAGGGTTTCATTGATCGTGTATTCTTGAGTGTAGCTCTGGCTGAGAAGGTCGCAGCCATGGGAAAGTTGACAGTTAAGCCTATCTAGTGACAGCCCATCATAGGCTAGCTGGGTGATCTTGCAACTTGTATCATGTCGGAGTTTGATTTTCCCCATAGGGTTTCATTGATCGTGTATTCTTGAGTGTAGCTCTGGCTGAGAAGGTCCCAGCCATGGGAAAGTTGACAGTTAAGCCTATCTAGTGACAGCCCATCATAGGCTAGCTGGGTGATCTTGCAACTTGTATCATGCCGGAGTTGGATTTTCCCCATAGAGTTTCATTGATCGTTTACTCGGCAACTTCTATCAAGCAGGAGTTTAATTTTCCCCATAGCGCTTCATTGATCGTGTACTCTTGAGTGTAGCTCGGGCTGAGAACGACGCAGCCATGGGAAAGTTGACAGTTAAGCCTATCTAGTGACAGCCCATCATAGGCTAGCTGGGTGATCTTGCAACTTGTATCATGTCGGAGTTTGATTTTCCCCATAGGGTTTCATTGATCGTGTATTCTTGAGTGTAGCTCTGGCTGAGAAGGTCGCAGCCATGGGAAAGTTGACAGTTAAGCCTATCTAGTGACAGCCCATCATAGGCTAGCTGGGTGATCTTGCAACTTGTATCATGTCGGAGTTTGATTTTCCCCATAGGGTTTCATTGATCGTGTATTCTTGAGTGTAGCTCTGGCTGAGAAGGTCGCAGCCATGGGAAAGTTGACAGTTAAGCCTATCTAGTGACAGCCCATCATAGGCTAGCTGGGTGATCTTGCAACTTGTATCATGCCGGAGTTGGATTTTCCCCATAGAGTTTCATTGATCGTTTACTCGGCAACTTCTATCAAGCAGGAGTTTAATTTTCCCCATAGCGCTTCATTGATCGTGTACTCTTGAGTGTAGCTCGGGCTGAGAACGACGCAGCCATGGGAAAGTTGACAGTTAAGCATATCTAGTGACAGCCCATCATAGGCTAGCTGGGTGATCTTGCAACTTGTATCATGTCGGAGTTTGATTTTCCCCATAGGGTTTCATTGATCGTGTATTCTTGAGTGTAGCTCTGGTTGAGAAGGTCGCAGCCATGGGAAAGTTGACAGTTAAGCCTATCTAGTGACAGCCCATCATAGGCTAGCTGGGTGATCTTGCAACTTGTATCATGCCGGAGTTGGATTTTCCCCATAGGGTTTCATTGATCGTTTACTCGGCAACTTCTATCAAGCAGGAGTTTAATTTTCCCCGTAGCGCTTCATTGATCGTGTACTCTTGAGTGTAGCTCGGGCTGAGAACGACGCAGCCATGGGAAAGTTGACAGTTAAGCCTATCTAGTGACAGCCCATCATAGGCTAGCTGGGTGATCTTGCAACTTGTATCATGTCGGAGTTTGATTTTCCCCATAGGGTTTCATTGATCGTGTATTCTTGAGTGTAGCTCTGGCTGAGAAGGTCGCAGCCATGGGAAAGTTGACAGTTAAGCCTATCTAGTGATAGCCCATCATAGGCTAGCTGGGTGATCTTGCAACTTGTATCATGCCGGAGATGGATTTTCCCCATAGAGTTTCATTGATCGTTTACTCGGCAACTTCTATCAAGCAGGAGTTTAATTTTCCCCATAGCGCTTCATTGATCGTGTACTCTTGAGTGTAGCTCGGGCTGAGAACGACGCAGCCATGGGAAAGTTGACAGTTAAGCCTATCTAGTGACAGCCCATCATAGGCTAGCTGGGTGATCTTGCAACTTGTATCATGTCGGAGTTTGATTTTCCCCATAGGGTTTCATTGATCGTGTATTCTTGAGTGTAGCTCTGGCTGAGAAGGTCGCAGCCATGGGAAAGTTGACAGTTAAGCCTATCTAGTGACAGCCCATCATAGGCTAGCTGGGTGATCTTGCAACTTGTATCATGTCGGAGTTTGATTTTCCCCATAGGTTTTCATTGATCGTGTATTCTTGAGTGTAGCTCTGGCTGAGAAGGTCCCAGCCATGGGAAAGTTGACAGTTAAGCCTATCTAGTGACAGCCCATCATAGGCTAGCTGGGTGATCTTGCAACTTGTATCATGCCGGAGTTGGATTTTCCCCATAGAGTTTCATTGATCGTTTACTCGGCAACTTCTATCAAGCAGGAGTTTAATTTTCCCCATAGCGCTTCATTGATCGTGTACTCTTGAGTGTAGCTCGGGCTGAGAACGACGCAGCCATGGGAAAGTTGACAGTTAAGCCTATCTAGTGACAGCCCATCATAGGCTAGCTGGGTGATCTTGCAACTTGTATCATGTCGGAGTTTGATTTTCCCCATAGGGTTTCATTGATCGTGTATTCTTGAGTGTAGCTCTGGCTGAGAAGGTCGCAGCCATGGGAAAGTTGACAGTTAAGCCTATCTAGTGACAGCCCATCATAGGCTAGCTGGGTGATCTTGCAACTTGTATCATGTCGGAGTTTGATTTTCCCCATAGGGTTTCATTGATCGTGTATTCTTGAGTGTAGCTCTGGCTGAGAAGGTCGCAGCCATGGGAAAGTTGACAGTTAAGCCTATCTAGTGACAGCCCATCATAGGCTAGCTGGGTGATCTTGCAACTTGTATCATGCCGGAGTTGGATTTTCCCCATAGAGTTTCATTGATCGTTTACTCGGCAACTTCTATCAAGCAGGAGTTTAATTTTCCCCATAGCGCTTCATTGATCGTGTACTCTTGAGTGTAGCTCGGGCTGAGAACGACGCAGCCATGGGAAAGTTGACAGTTAAGCATATCTAGTGACAGACCATCATAGGCTAGCTGGGTGATCTTGCAACTTGTATCATGTCGGAGTTTGATTTTCCCCATAGGGTTTCATTGATCGTGTATTCTTGAGTGTAGCTCTGGTTGAGAAGGTCGCAGCCATGGGAAAGTTGACAGTTAAGCCTATCTAGTGACAGCCCATCATAGGCTAGCTGGGTGATCTTGCAACTTGTATCATGCCGGAGTTGGATTTTCCCCATAGGGTTTCATTGATCGTTTACTCGGCAACTTCTATCAAGCAGGAGTTTAATTTTCCCCGTAGCGCTTCATTGATCGTGTACTCTTGAGTGTAGCTCGGGCTGAGAACGACGCAGCCATGGGAAAGTTGACAGTTAAGCCTATCTAGTGACAGCCCATCATAGGCTAGCTGGGTGATCTTGCAACTTGTATCATGTCGGAGTTTGATTTTCCCCATAGGGTTTCATTGATCGTGTATTCTTGAGTGTAGCTCTGGCTGAGAAGGTCGCAGCCATGGGAAAGTTGACAGTTAAGCCTATCTAGTGACAGCCCATCATAGGCTAGCTGGGTGATCTTGCAAGTTGTATCATGCCGGAGTTGGATTTTCCCCATAGGGTTTCATTTATCGTTTACTCGGCAACTTCTATCAAGCAGGAGTTTAATTTTCCCCGTAGCGCTTCATTGATCGTGTACTCTTGAGTGTAGCTCGGGCTGAGAACGACGCAGCCATGGGAAAGTTGACAGTTAAGCCTATCTAGTGACAGCCCATCATAGGCTAGCTGGGTGATCTTGCAACTTGTATCATGTCGGAGTTTGATTTTCCCCATAGGGTTTCATTGATCGTGTATTCTTGAGTGTAGCTCTGGCTGAGAAGGTCGCAGCCATGGGAAAGTTGACAGTTAAGCCTATCTAGTGACAGCCCATCATAGGCTAGCTGGGTGATCTTGCAACTTGTATCATGTCGGAGTTTGATTTTCCCCATAGGGTTTCATTGATCGTGTATTCTTGAGTGTAGCTCTGGCTGAGAAGGTCCCAGCCATGGGAAAGTTGACAGTTAAGCCTATCTAGTGACAGCCCATCATAGGCTAGCTGGGTGATCTTGCAACTTGTATCATGCCGGAGTTGGATTTTCCTCATAATGTTTCATTGATCGTTTACTCGGCAACTTCTATCAAGCAGGAGTTTAATTTTCCCCGTAGCGCTTCATTGATCGTGTACTCTTGAGTGTAGCTCGGGCTGAGAACGACGCAGCCATGGGAAAGTTGACAGTTAAGCCTATCTAGTGACAGCCCATCATAGGCTAGCTGGGTGATCTTGCAACTTGTATCATGTCGGAGTTTGATTTTCCCCATAGGGTTTCATTGATCGTGTATTCTTGAGTGTAGCTCTGGCTGAGAAGGTCGCAGCCATGGGAAAGTTGACAGTTAAGCCTATCTAGTGACAGCCCATCATAGGCTAGCTGGGTGATCTTGCAACTTGTATCATGTCGGAGTTTGATTTTCCCCATAGGGTTTCATTGATCGTGTATTCTTGAGTGTAGCTCTGGCTGAGAAGGTCGCAGCCATGGGAAAGTTGACAGTTAAGCCTATCTAGTGACAGCCCATCATAGGCTAGCTGGGTGATCTTGCAACTTGTATCATGTCGGAGTTTGATTTTCCCCATAGGGTTTCATTGATCGTGTATTCTTGAGTGTAGCTCTGGCTGAGAAGGTCCCAGCCATGGGAAAGTTGACAGTTAAGCCTATCTAGTGACAGCCCATCATAGGCTAGCTGGGTGATCTTGCAACTTGTATCATGCCGGAGTTGGATTTTCCCCATAGAGTTTCATTGATCGTTTACTCGGCAACTTCTATCAAGCAGGAGTTTAATTTTCCCCATAGCGCTTCATTGATCGTGTACTCTTGAGTGTAGCTCGGGCTGAGAACGACGCAGCCATGGGAAAGTTGACAGTTAAGCCTATCTAGTGACAGCCCATCATAGGCTAGCTGGGTGATCTTGTAACTTGTATCATGTCGGAGTTTGATTTTCCCCATAGGGTTTCATTGATCGTGTATTCTTGAGTGTAGCTCTGGCTGAGAAGGTCCCAGCCATGGGAAAGTTGACAGTTAAGCCTATCTAGTGACAGCCCATCATAGGCTAGCTGGGTGATCTTGCAACTTGTATCATGCCGGAGATGGATTTTCCCCATAGAGTTTCATTGATCGTTTACTCGGCAACTTCTATCAAGCAGGAGTTTAATTTTCCCCATAGCGCTTCATTGATCGTGTACTCTTGAGTGTAGCTCGGGCTGAGAACGACGCAGCCATGGGAAAGTTGACAGTTAAGCCTATCTAGTGACAGCCCATCATAGGCTAGCTGGGTGATCTTGCAACTTGTATCATGTCGGAGTTTGATTTTCCCCATAGGGTTTCATTGATCGTGTATTCTTGAGTGTAGCTCTGGCTGAGAAGGTCGCAGCCATGGGAAAGTTGACAGTTAAGCCTATCTAGTGACAGCCCATCATAGGCTAGCTGGGTGATCTTGCAACTTGTATCATGTCGGAGTTTGATTTTCCCCATAGGGTTTCATTGATCGTGTATTCTTGAGTGTAGCTCTGGCTGAGAAGGTCCCAGCCATGGGAAAGTTGACAGTTAAGCCTATCTAGTGACAGCCCATCATAGGCTAGCTGGGTGATCTTGCAACTTGTATCATGCCGGAGTTGGATTTTCCCCATAGAGTTTCATTGATCGTTTACTCGGCAACTTCTATCAAGCAGGAGTTTAATTTTCCCCATAGCGCTTCATTGATCGTGTACTCTTGAGTGTAGCTCGGGCTGAGAACGACGCAGCCATGGGAAAGTTGACAGTTAAGCCTATCTAGTGACAGCCCATCATAGGCTAGCTGGGTGATCTTGCAACTTGTATCATGTCGGAGTTTGATTTTCCCCATAGGGTTTCATTGATCGTGTATTCTTGAGTGTAGCTCTGGCTGAGAAGGTCGCAGCCATGGGAAAGTTGACAGTTAAGCCTATCTAGTGACAGCCCATCATAGGCTAGCTGGGTGATCTTGCAACTTGTATCATGTCGGAGTTTGATTTTCCCCATAGGGTTTCATTGATCGTGTATTCTTGAATGTAGCTCTGGCTGAGAAGGTCGCAGCCATGGGAAAGTTGACAGTTAAGCCTATCTAGTGACAGCCCATCATAGGCTAGCTGGGTGATCTTGCAACTTGTATCATGCCGGAGTTGGATTTTCCCCATAGAGTTTCATTGATCGTTTACTCGGCAACTTCTATCAAGCAGGAGTTTAATTTTCCCCATAGCGCTTCATTGATCGTGTACTCTTGAGTGTAGCTCGGGCTGAGAACGACGCAGCCATGGGAAAGTTGACAGTTAAGCATATCTAGTGACAGCCCATCATAGGCTAGCTGGGTGATCTTGCAACTTGTATCATGTCGGAGTTTGATTTTCCCCATAGGGTTTCATTGATCGTGTATTCTTGAGTGTAGCTCTGGCTGAGAAGGTCGCAGCCATGGGAAAGTTGACAGTTAAGCCTATCTAGTGACAGCCCATCATAGGCTAGCTGGGTGATCTTGCAACTTGTATCATGCCGGAGTTGGATTTTCCCCATAGAGTTTCATTGATCGTTTACTCGGCAACTTCTATCAAGCAGGAGTTTAATTTTCCCCATAGCGCTTCATTGATCGTGTACTCTTGAGTGTAGCTCGGGCTGAGAACGACGCAGCCATGGGAAAGTTGACAGTTAAGCCTATCTAGTGACAGCCCATCATAGGCTAGCTGGGTGATCTTGCAACTTGTATCATGTCGGAGTTTGATTTTCCCCATAGGGTTTCATTGATCGTGTATTCTTGAGTGTAGCTCTGGCTGAGAAGGTCCCAGCCATGGGAAAGTTGACAGTTAAGCCTATCTAGTGACAGCCCATCATAGGCTAGCTGGGTGATCTTGCAACTTGTATCATGCCGGAGTTGGATTTTCCCCATAGAGTTTCATTGATCGTTTACTCGGCAACTTCTATCAAGCAGGAGTTTAATTTTCCCCATAGCGCTTCATTGACCGTTTACTCTTGAGTGTAGCTCGGGCTGAGAACGACGCAGCCATGGGAAAGTTGACAGTTAAGCCTATCTAGTGACAGCCCATCATAGGCTAGCTGGGTGATCTTGCAACTTGTATCATGTCGGAGTTTGATTTTCCCCATAGGGTTTCATTGATCGTGTATTCTTGAGTGTAGCTCTGGCTGAGAAGGTCCCAGCCATGGGAAAGTTGACAGTTAAGCCTATCTAGTGACAGCCCATCATAGGCTACCTGGGTGATCTTGCAACTTGTATCATGCCGGAGTTGGATTTTCCCCATAGAGTTTCATTGATCGTTTACTCGGCAACTTCTATCAAGCAGGAGTTTAATTTTCCCCATAGCGCTTCATTGATCGTGTACTCTTGAGTGTAGCTCGGGCTGAGAACGACGCAGCCATGGGAAAGTTGACAGTTAAGCCTATCTAGTGACAGCCCATCATAGGCTAGCTGGGTGATCTTGCAACTTGTATCATGTCGGAGTTTGATTTTCTCCATAGGGTTTCATTGATCGTGTATTCTTGAGTGTAGCTCTGGCTGAGAAGGTCGCAGCCATGGGAAAGTTGACAGTTAAGCCTATCTAGTGACAGCCCATCATAGGCTAGCTGGGTGATCTTGCAACTTGTATCATGTCGGAGTTTGATTTTCCCCATAGGGTTTCATTGATCGTGTATTCTTGAGTGTAGCTCTGGCTGAGAAGGTCGCAGCCATGGGAAAGTTGACAGTTAAGCCTATCTAGTGACAGCCCATCATAGGCTAGCTGGGTGATCTTGCAACTTGTATCATGTCGGAGTTTGATTTTCCCCATAGAGTTTCATTGATCGTGTATTCTTGAGTGTAGCTCTGGCTGAGAAGGTCGCAGCCATGGGAAAGTTGACAGTTAAGCCTATCTAGTGACAGCCCATCATAGGCTAGCTGGGTGATCTTGCAACTTGTATCATGTCGGAGTTGGATTTTCCCCATAGGGTTTCATTGATCGTTTACTCGGCAACTTCTATCAAGCAGGAGTTTAATTTTCCCCATAGCGCTTCATTGATCGTGTACTCTTGAGTGTAGCTCGGGCTGAGAACGACGCAGCCATGGGAAAGTTGACAGTTAAGCCTATCTAGTGACAGCCCATCATAGGCTAGCTGGGTGATCTTGCAACTTGTATCATGTCGGAGTTTGAATTTCTCCATAGGGTTTCATTGATCGTGTATTCTTGAGTGTAGCTCTGGCTGAGAAGGTCGCAGCCATGGGAAAGTTGACAGTTAAGCCTTATCTAGTGACAGCCCATCATAGGCTAGCTGGGTGATCTTGCAACTTGTATCATGTCGGAGTTTGATTTTCCCCATAGGGTTTCATTGATCGTGTATTCTTGAGTGTAGCTCTGGCTGAGAAGGTCGCAGCCATGGGAAAGTTGACAGTTAAGCCTATCTAGTGACAGCCCATCATAGGCTAGCTGGGTGATCTTGCAACTTGTATCATGTCGGAGTTTGATTTTCCCCTGTTTCATTGATCGTGTATTCTTGAGTGTAGCTCTGGCTGAGAAGGTCGCAGCCATGGAAAAGTTGACAGTTAAGCCTATCTAGTGACAGCCCATCATAGGCTAGCTGGGTGATCTTGCAACTTGTATCATGTCGGAGTTGGATTTTCCCCATAGGGTTTCATTGATCGTTTACTCGGCAACTTCTATCAAGCAGGAGTTTAATTTTCCCCATAGCGCTTCATTGATCGTGTACTCTTGAGTGTAGCTCGGGCTGAGAACGACGCAGCCATGGGAAAGTTGACAGTTAAGCCTATCTAGTGACAGCCCATCATAGGCTAGCTGGGTGATCTTGCAACTTGTATCATGTCGGAGTTTGATTTTCCCATAGGGTTTCATTGATCGTGTATTCTTGAGTGTAGCTCTGGCTGAGAAGGTCGCAGCCATGGGAAAGTTGACAGTTAAGCCTATCTAGTGACAGCCCATCATAGGCTAGCTGGGTGATCTTGCAACTTGTATCATGCCGGAGTTGGATTTTCCCCATAGGGTTTCATTGATCGTTTACTCGGCAACTTCTATCAAGCAGGAGTTTAATTTTCCCCGTAGCGCTTCATTGATCGTGTACTCTTGAGTGTAGCTCGGGCTGAGAACGACGCAGCCATGGGAAAGTTGACAGTTAAGCCTATCTAGTGACAGCCCATCATAGGCTAGCTGGGTGATCTTGCAACTTGTATCATGTCGGAGTTTGATTTTCCCCATAGGGGTTTCATTGATCGTGTATTCTTGAGTGTAGCTCTGGCTGAGAAGGTCGCAGCCATGGGAAAGTTGACAGTTAAGCCTATCTAGTGACAGCCCATCTTAGGCTAGCTGGGTGATCTTGCAACTTGTATCATGTCGGAGTTTGATTTTCCCCATAGAGTTTCATTGATCGTGTATTCTTGAGTGTAGCTCTGGCTGAGAAGGTCGCAGCCATGGGAAAGTTGACAGTTAAGCCTATCTAGTGACAGCCCATCATAGGCTAGCTGGGTGATCTTGCAACTTGTATCATGCCGGAGTTGGATTTTTCCCCATAGAGTTTCATTGATCGTTTACTCGGCAACTTCTATCAAGCAGGAGTTTAATTTTCCCCATAGCGCTTCATTGATCGTGTACTCTTGAGTGTAGCTCGGGCTGAGAACGACGCAGCCATGGGAAAGTTGACAGGTTAAGCCTATCTAGTGACAGCCCATCATAGGCTAGCTGGGTGATCTTGCAACTTGTATCATGTCGGAGTTTGATTTTCCCCATAGGGTTTCATTGATCGTGTATTCTTGAGTGTAGCTCTGGCTGAGAAGGTCGCAGCCATGGGAAAGTTGACAGTTAAGCCTATCTAGTGACAGCCCATCATAGGCTAGCTGGGTGATCTTGCAACTTGTATCATGCCGGAGTTGGATTTTCCCCATAGAGTTTCATTGATCGTTTACTCGGCAACTTCTATCAAGCAGGAGTTTTATTTTCCCCATAGCGCTTCATTGATCGTGTTACTCTTGAGTGTAGCTCGGGCTGAGGAACGACGCAGCCATGGGAAAGTTGACAGTTAAGCCTATCTAGTGACAGCCCATCATAGGCTAGCTGGGTGATCTTGCAACTTGTATCATGTCGGAGTTTGATTTTCCCCATAGGGTTTCATTGATCGTGTATTCTTGAGTGGTAGCTCTGGCTGAGAAGGTCCCAGCCATGGGAAAGTTGACAGTTAAGCCTATCTAGTGACAGCCCATCATAGGCTAGCTGGGTGATCTTGCAACTTGTATCATGCCGGAGTTGGATTTTCCCCATAGAGTTTCATTGATCGTTTACTCGGCAACTTCTATCAAGCAGGAGTTTAATTTTCCCCATAGCGCTTCATTGATCGTGTACTCTTGAGTGTAGCTCGGGCTGAGAACGACGCAGCATGGGAAAGTTGACAATTAAGCCTATCTAGTGACAGCCCATCATAGGCTAGCTGGGTGATCTTGCAACTTGTATCATGTCGGAGTTTGATTTTCTCCATAGGGTTTCATTGATCGTGTATTCTTGAGTGTAGCTCTGGCTGAGAAGGTCGCAGCCATGGGAAAGTTGACAGTTAAGCCTATCTAGTGACAGCCCATCATAGGCTAGCTGGGTGATCTTGCAACTTGTATCATGTCGGAGTTTGATTTTCCCCATAGGGTTTCATTGATCGTGTATTCTTGAGTGTAGCTCTGGCTGAGAAGGTCGCAGCCATGGGAAAGTTGACAGTTAAGCCTATCTAGTGACAGCCCATCATAGGCTAGCTGGGTGATCTTGCAACTTGTATCATGTCGGAGTTTGATTTTCCCATAGAGTTTCATTGATCGTATATTCTTGAGTGTAGCTCTGGCTGAGAAGGTCGCAGCCATGGGAAAGTTGACAGTTAAGCCTATCTAGTGACAGCCCATCATAGGCTAGCTGGGTGATCTTGCAACTTGTATCATGTCGGAGTTGGATTTTCCCCATAGGGTTTCATTGATCGTTTACTCGGCAACTTCTATCAAGCAGGAGTTTAATTTTCCCCATAGCGCTTAATTGACCGTGTACTCTTGAGTGTAGCTCGGGCTGAGAACGACGCAGCCATGGGAAAGTTGACAGTTAAGCCTATCTAGTGACAGCCCATCATAGGCTAGCTGGGTGATCTTGCAACTTGTATCATGTCGGAGTTTGATTTTCCCATAGGGTTTCATTGATCGTGTATTCTTGAGTGTAGCTCTGGCTGAGAAGGTCCCAGCCATGGGAAAGTTGACAGTTAAGCCTATCTAGTGACAGCCCATCATAGGCTAGCTGGGTGATCTTGCAACTTGTATCATGCCGGAGTTGGATTTTCCCCATAGAGTTTCATTGATCGTTTACTCGGCAACTTCTATCAAGCAGGAGTTTAATTTTCCCCATAGCGCTTCATTGATCGTGTACTCTTGAGTGTAGCTCGGGCTGAGAACGACGCAGCCATGGGAAAGTTGACAGTTAAGCCTATCTAGTGACAGCCCATCATAGGCTAGCTGGGTGATCTTGCAACTTGTATCATGTCGGAGTTTGATTTTCTCCATAGGGTTTCATTGATCGTGTATTCTTGAGTGTAGCTCTGGCTGAGAAGGTCGCAGCCATGGGAAAGTTGACAGTTAAGCCTATCTAGTGACAGCCCATCATAGGCTAGCTGGGTGATCTTGCAACTTGTATCATGTCGGAGTTTGATTTTCCCCATAGGGTTTCATTGATCGTGTATTCTTGAGTGTAGCTCTGGCTGAGAAGGTCGCAGCCATGGGAAAGTTGACAGTTAAGCCTATCTAGTGACAGCCCATCATAGGCTTAGCTGGGTGATCTTGCAACTTGTATCATGTCGGAGTTTGATTTTCCCCATAGAGTTTCATTGATCGTGTATTCTTGAGTGTAGCTCTGGCTGAGAAGGTCGCAGCCATGGGAAAGTTGACAGTTAAGCCTATCTAGTGACAGCCCATCATAGGCTAGCTGGGTGATCTTGCAACTTGTATCATGTCGGAGTTGGATTTTCCCCATAGGGTTTCATTGATCGTTTACTCGGCAACTTCTATCAAGCAGGAGTTTAATTTTCCCCATAGCGCTTCATTGATCGTGTACTCTTGAGTGTAGCTCGGGCTGAGAACGACGCAGCCATGGGAAAGTTGACAGTTAAGCCTATCTAGTGACAGCCCATCATAGGCTAGCTGGGTGATCTTGCAACTTGTATCATGTCGGAGTTTGATTTTCCCCATAGGGTTTCATTGATCGTGTATTCTTGAGTGTAGCTCTGGCTGAGAAGGTCCCAGCCATGGGAAAGTTGACAGTTAAGCCTATCTAGTGACAGCCCATCATAGGCTAGCTGGGTGATCTTGCAACTTGTATCATGCCGGAGTTGGATTTTCCCCATAGAGTTTCATTGATCGTTTACTCGGCAACTTCTATCAAGCAGGAGTTTAATTTTCCCCATAGCGCTTCATTGATCGTGTACTCTTGAGTGTAGCTCGGGCTGAGAACGACGCAGCCATGGAAAGTTGACAGTTAAGCCTATCTAGTGACAGCCCATCATAGGCTAGCTGGGTGATCTTGCAACTTGTATCATGTCGGAGTTTGAATTTCTCCATAGGGTTTCATTGATCGTGTATTCTTGAGTGTAGCTCTGGCTGAGAAGGTCGCAGCCATGGGAAAGTTGACAGTTAAGCCTATCTAGTGACAGCCCATCATAGGCTAGCTGGGTGATCTTGCAACTTGTATCATGTCGGAGTTTGATTTTCCCCATAGGGTTTCATTGATCGTGTATTCTTGAGTGTAGCTCTGGCTGAGAAGGTCGCAGCATGGGAAAGTTGACAGTTAAGCCTATCTAGTGACAGCCCATCATAGGCTAGCTGGGTGATCTTGCAACTTGTATCATGTCGGAGTTTGATTTTCCCCATAGAGTTTCATTGATCGTGTATTCTTGAGTGTAGCTCTGGCTGAGAAGGTCGCAGCCATGGGAAAGTTGACAGTTAAGCCTATCTAGTGACAGCCCATCATAGGCTAGCTGGGTGATCTTGCAACTTGTATCATGTCGGAGTTGGATTTTCCCCATAGGGTTTCATTGATCGTTTACTCGGCAACTTCTATCAAGCAGGAGTTTAATTTTCCCCATAGCGCTTCATTGATCGTGTACTCTTGAGTGTAGCTCGGGCTGAGAACGACGCAGCCATGGGAAAGTTGACAGTTAAGCCTATCTAGTGACAGCCCATCATAGGCTAGCTGGGTGATCTTGCAACTTGTATCATGTCGGAGTTTGATTTTCCCCATAGGGTTTCATTGATCGTGTATTCTTGAGTGTAGCTCTGGCTGAGAAGGTCGCAGCCATGGGAAAGTTGACAGTTAAGCCTATCTAGTGACAGCCCATCATAGGCTAGCTGGGTGATCTTGCAACTTGTATCATGCCGGAGTTGGATTTTCCCCATAGGGTTTCATTGATCGTTTACTCGGCAACTTCTATCAAGCAGGAGTTTAATTTTCCCCGTAGCGCTTCATTGATCGTGTACTCTTGAGTGTAGCTCGGGCTGAGAACGACGCAGCCATGGGAAAGTTGACAGTTAAGCCTATCTAGTGACAGCCCATCATAGGCTAGCTGGGTGATCTTGCAACTTGTATCATGTCGGAGTTTGATTTTCCCCATAGGGTTTCATTGATCGTGTATTCTTGAGTGTAGCTCTGGCTGAGAAGGTCGCAGCCATGGGAAAGTTGACAGTTAAGCCTATCTAGTGACAGCCCATCTTAGGCTAGCTGGGTGATCTTGCAACTTGTATCATGTCGGAGTTTGATTTTCATAGAGTTTCATTGATCGTGTATTCTTGAGTGTAGCTCTGGCTGAAAAGGTCGCAGCCATGGGAAAGTTGACAGTTAAGCCTATCTAGTGACAGCCCATCATAGGCTAGCTGGGTGATCTTGCAACTTGTATCATGCCGGAGTTGGATTTTCCCCATAGAGTTTCATTGATCGTTTACTCGGCAACTTCTATCAAGCAGGAGTTTAATTTTCCCCATAGCGCTTCATTGATCGTGTACTCTTGAGTGTAGCTCGGGCTGAGAACGACGCAGCCATGGGAAAGTTGACAGTTAAGCCTATCTAGTGACAGCCCATCATAGGCTAGCTGGGTGATCTTGCAACTTGTATCATGTCGGAGTTTGATTTTCCCCATAGGGTTTCATTGATCGTGTATTCTTGAGTGTAGCTCTGGCTGAGAAGGTCGCAGCCATGGGAAAGTTGACAGTTAAGCCTATCTAGTGACAGCCCATCATAGGCTAGCTGGGTGATCTTGCAACTTGTATCATGCCGGAGTTCGATTTTCCCCATAGAGTTTCATTGATCGTTTACTCGGCAACTTCTATCAAGCAGGAGTTTTATTTTCCCCATAGCGCTTCATTGATCGTGTACTCTTGAGTGTAGCTCGGGCTGAGAACGACGCAGCCATGGGAAAGTTGACAGTTAAGCCTATCTAGTGACAGCCCATCATAGGCTAGCTGGGTGATCTTGCAACTTGTATCATGTCGGAGTTTGATTTTCCCCATAGGGTTTCATTGATCGTGTATTCTTGAGTGTAGCTCTGGCTGAGAAGGTCCCAGCCATGGGAAAGTTGACAGTTAAGCCTATCTAGTGACAGCCCATCATAGGCTAGCTGGGTGATCTTGCAACTTGTATCATGCCGGAGTTAGATTTTCCCCATAGAGTTTCATTGATCGTTTACTCGGCAACTTCTATCAAGCAGGAGTTTAATTTTCCCCATAGCGCTTCATTGATCGTGTACTCTTGAGTGTAGCTCGGGCTGAGAACGACGCAGCCATGGGAAAGTTGACAGTTAAGCCTATCTAGTGACAGCCCATCATAGGCTAGCTGGGTGATCTTGCAACTTGTATCATGTCGGAGTTTGATTTTCTCCATAGGGTTTCATTGATCGTGTATTCTTGAGTGTAGCTCTGGCTGAGAAGGTCGCAGCCATGGGAAAGTTGACAGTTAAGCCTATCTAGTGACAGCCCATCATAGGCTAGCTGGGTGATCTTGCAACTTGTATCATGTCGGAGTTTGATTTTCCCCATAGGGTTTCATTGATCGTGTATTCTTGAGTGTAGCTCTGGCTGAGAAGGTCGCAGCCATGGGAAAGTTGACAGTTAAGCCTATCTAGTGACAGCCCATCATAGGCTAGCTGGGTGATCTTGCAACTTGTATCATGTCGGAGTTGGATTTTCCCCATAGGGTTTCATTGATCGTTTACTCGGCAACTTCTATCAAGCAGGAGTTTAATTTTCCCCATAGCGCTTCATTGATCGTGTACTCTTGAGTGTAGCTCGGGCTGAGAACGACGCAGCCATGGGAAAGTTGACAGTTAAGCCTATCTAGTGACAGCCCATCATAGGCTAGCTGGGTGATCTTGCAACTTGTATCATGTCGGAGTTTGATTTTCCCCATAGGGTTTCATTGATCGTGTATTCTTGAGTGTAGCTCTGGCTGAGAAGGTCCCAGCCATGGGAAAGTTGACAGTTAAGCCTATCTAGTGACAGCCCATCATAGGCTAGCTGGGTGATCTTGCAACTTGTATCATGCCGGAGTTGGATTTTCCCCATAGAGTTTCATTGATCGTTTACTCGGCAACTTCTATCAAGCAGGAGTTTAATTTTCCCCATAGCGCTTCATTGATCGTGTACTCTTGAGTGTAGCTCGGGCTGAGAACGACGCAGCCATGGGAAAGTTGACAGTTAAGCCTATCTAGTGACAGCCCATCATAGGCTAGCTGGGTGATCTTGCAACTTGTATCATGTCGGAGTTTGAATTTCTCCATAGGGTTTCATTGATCGTGTATTCTTGAGTGTAGCTCTGGCTGAGAAGGTCGCAGCCATGGGAAAGTTGACAGTTAAGCCTATCTAGTGACAGCCCATCATAGGCTAGCTGGGTGATCTTGCAACTTGTATCATGTCGGAGTTTGATTTTCCCCATAGGGTTTCATTGATCGTGTATTCTTGAGTGTAGCTCTGGCTGAGAAGGTCGCAGCCATGGGAAAGTTGACAGTTAAGCCTATCTAGTGACAGCCCATCATAGGCTAGCTGGGTGATCTTGCAACTTGTATCATGTCGGAGTTTGATTTTCCCCATAGAGTTTCATTGATCGTGTATTCTTGAGTGTAGCTCTGGCTGAGAAGGTCGCAGCCATGGGAAAGTTGACAGTTAAGCCTATCTAGTGACAGCCCATCATAGGCTAGCTGGGTGATCTTGCAACTTGTATCATGTCGGAGTTGGATTTTCCCCATAGGGTTTCATTGATCGTTTACTCGGCAACTTCTATCAAGCAGGAGTTTAATTTTCCCCATAGCGCTTCATTGATCGTGTACTCTTGAGTGTAGCTCGGGCTGAGAACGACGCAGCCATGGGAAAGTTGACAGTTAAGCCTATCTAGTGACAGCCCATCATAGGCTAGCTGGGTGATCTTGCAACTTGTATCATGTCGGAGTTTGATTTTCCCCATAGGGTTTCATTGATCGTGTATTCTTGAGTGTAGCTCTGGCTGAGAAGGTCGCAGCCATGGGAAAGTTGACAGTTAAGCCTATCTAGTGACAGCCCATCATAGGCTAGCTGGGTGATCTTGCAACTTGTATCATGCCGGAGTTGGATTTTCCCCATAGGGTTTCATTGATCGTTTACTCGGCAACTTCTATCAAGCAGGAGTTTAATTTTCCCCGTAGCGCTTCATTGATCGTGTACTCTTGAGTGTAGCTCGGGCTGAGAACGACGCAGCCATGGGAAAGTTGACAGTTAAGCCTATCTAGTGACAGCCCATCATAGGCTAGCTGGGTGATCTTGCAACTTGTATCATGTCGGAGTTTGATTTTCCCCATAGGGTTTCATTGATCGTGTATTCTTGAGTGTAGCTCTGGCTGAGAAGGTCGCAGCCATGGGAAAGTTGACAGTTAAGCCTATCTAGTGACAGCCCATCTTAGGCTAGCTGGGTGATCTTGCAACTTGTATCATGTCGGAGTTTGATTTTCCCCATAGAGTTTCATTGATCGTGTATTCTTGAGTGTAGCTCTGGCTGAAAAGGTCGCAGCCATGGGAAAGTTGACAGTTAAGCCTATCTAGTGACAGCCCATCATAGGCTAGCTGGGTGATCTTGCAACTTGTATCATGCCGGAGTTGGATTTTCCCCATAGAGTTTCATTGATCGTTTACTCGGCAACTTCTATCAAGCAGGAGTTTAATTTTCCCCATAGCGCTTCATTGATCGTGTACTCTTGAGTGTAGCTCGGGCTGAGAACGACGCAGCCATGGGAAAGTTGACAGTTAAGCCTATCTAGTGACAGCCCATCATAGGCTAGCTGGGTGATCTTGCAACTTGTATCATGTCGGAGTTTGATTTTCCCCATAGGGTTTCATTGATCGTGTATTCTTGAGTGTAGCTCTGGCTGAGAAGGTCGCAGCCATGGGAAAGTTGACAGTTAAGCCTATCTAGTGACAGCCCATCATAGGCTAGCTGGGTGATCTTGCAACTTGTATCATGCCGGAGTTGGATTTTCCCCATAGAGTTTCATTGATCGTTTACTCGGCAACTTCTATCAAGCAGGAGTTTTATTTTCCCCATAGCGCTTCATTGATCGTGTACTCTTGAGTGTAGCTCGGGCTGAGAACGACGCAGCCATGGGAAAGTTGACAGTTAAGCCTATCTAGTGACAGCCCATCATAGGCTAGCTGGGTGATCTTGCAACTTGTATCATGTCGGAGTTTGATTTTCCCCATAGGGTTTCATTGATCGTGTATTCTTGAGTGTAGCTCTGGCTGAGAAGGTCCCAGCCATGGGAAAGTTGACAGTTAAGCCTATCTAGTGACAGCCCATCATAGGCTAGCTGGGTGATCTTGCAACTTGTATCATGCCGGAGTTAGATTTTCCCCATAGAGTTTCATTGATCGTTTACTCGGCAACTTCTATCAAGCAGGAGTTTAATTTTCCCCATAGCGCTTCATTGATCGTGTACTCTTGAGTGTAGCTCGGGCTGAGAACGACGCAGCCATGGGAAAGTTGACAGTTAAGCCTATCTAGTGACAGCCCATCATAGGCTAGCTGGGTGATCTTGCAACTTGTATCATGTCGGAGTTTGATTTTCTCCATAGGGTTTCATTGATCGTGTATTCTTGAGTGTAGCTCTGGCTGAGAAGGTCGCAGCCATGGGAAAGTTGACAGTTAAGCCTATCTAGTGACAGCCCATCATAGGCTAGCTGGGTGATCTTGCAACTTGTATCATGTCGGAGTTTGATTTTCCCCATAGGGTTTCATTGATCGTGTATTCTTGAGTGTAGCTCTGGCTGAGAAGGTCGCAGCCATGGGAAAGTTGACAGTTAAGCCTATCTAGTGACAGCCCATCATAGGCTAGCTGGGTGATCTTGCAACTTGTATCATGCCGGAGTTGGATTTTCCCCATAGAGTTTCATTGATCGTTTACTCGGCAACTTCTATCAAGCAGGAGTTTAATTTTCCCCATAGCGCTTCATTGATCGTGTACTCTTGAGTGTAGCTCGGGCTGAGAACGACGCAGCCATGGGAAAGTTGACAGTTAAGCCTATCTAGTGACAGCCCATCATAGGCTAGCTGGGTGATCTTGCAACTTGTATCATGTCGGAGTTTGATTTTCCCCATAGGGTTTCATTGATCGTGTATTCTTGAGTGTAGCTCTGGCTGAGAAGGTCCCAGCCATGGGAAAGTTGACAGTTAAGCCTATCTAGTGACAGCCCATCATAGGCTAGCTGGGTGATCTTGCAACTTGTATCATGCCGGAGTTGGATTTTCCCCATAGAGTTTCATTGATCGTTTACTCGGCAACTTCTATCAAGCAGGAGTTTAATTTTCCCCATAGCGCTTCATTGACCGTTTACTCTTGAGTGTAGCTCGGGCTGAGAACGACGCAGCCATGGGAAAGTTGACAGTTAAGCCTATCTAGTGACAGCCCATCATAGGCTAGCTGGGTGATCTTGCAACTTGTATCATGTCGGAGTTTGATTTTCCCCATAGGGTTTCATTGATCGTGTATTCTTGAGTGTAGCTCTGGCTGAGAAGGTCCCAGCCATGGGAAAGTTGACAGTTAAGTCTATCTAGTGACAGCCCATCATAGGCTACCTGGGTGATCTTGCAACTTGTATCATGCCGGAGTTGGATTTTCCCCATAGAGTTTCATTGATCGTTTACTCGGCAACTTCTATCAAGCAGGAGTTTAATTTTCCCCATAGCGCTTCATTGATCGTGTACTCTTGAGTGTAGCTCGGGCTGAGAACGACGCAGCCATGGGAAAGTTGACAGTTAAGCCTATCTAGTGACAGCCCATCATAGGCTAGCTGGGTGATCTTGCAACTTGTATCATGTCGGAGTTTGATTTTCTCCATAGGGTTTCATTGATCGTGTATTCTTGAGTGTAGCTCTGGCTGAGAAGGTCGCAGCCATGGGAAAGTTGACAGTTAAGCCTATCTAGTGACAGCCCATCATAGGCTAGCTGGGTGATCTTGCAACTTGTATCATGTCGGAGTTTGATTTTCCCCATAGGGTTTCATTGATCGTGTATTCTTGAGTGTAGCTCTGGCTGAGAAGGTCGCAGCCATGGGAAAGTTGACAGTTAAGCCTATCTAGTGACAGCCCATCATAGGCTAGCTGGGTGATCTTGCAACTTGTATCATGTCGGAGTTTGATTTTCCCCATAGAGTTTCATTGATCGTGTATTCTTGAGTGTAGCTCTGGCTGAGAAGGTCGCAGCCATGGGAAAGTTGACAGTTAAGCCTATCTAGTGACAGCCCATCATAGGCTAGCTGGGTGATCTTGCAACTTGTATCATGTCGGAGTTGGATTTTCCCCATAGGGTTTCATTGATCGTTTACTCGGCAACTTCTATCAAGCAGGAGTTTAATTTTCCCCATAGCGCTTCATTGATCGTGTACTCTTGAGTGTAGCTCGGGCTGAGAACGACGCAGCCATGGGAAAGTTGACAGTTAAGCCTATCTAGTGACAGCCCATCATAGGCTAGCTGGGTGATCTTGCAACTTGTATCATGTCGGAGTTTGAATTTCTCCATAGGGTTTCATTGATCGTGTATTCTTGAGTGTAGCTCTGGCTGAGAAGGTCGCAGCCATGGGAAAGTTGACAGTTAAGCCTATCTAGTGACAGCCCATCATAGGCTAGCTGGGTGATCTTGCAACTTGTATCATGTCGGAGTTTGATTTTCCCCATAGGGTTTCATTGATCGTGTATTCTTGAGTGTAGCTCTGGCTGAGAAGGTCGCAGCCATGGGAAAGTTGACAGTTAAGCCTATCTAGTGACAGCCCATCATAGGCTAGCTGGGTGATCTTGCAACTTGTATCATGTCGGAGTTTGATTTTCCCCATAGAGTTTCATTGATCGTGTATTCTTGAGTGTAGCTCTGGCTGAGAAGGTCGCAGCCATGGGAAAGTTGACAGTTAAGCCTATCTAGTGACAGCCCATCATAGGCTAGCTGGGTGATCTTGCAACTTGTATCATGTCGGAGTTGGATTTTCCCCATAGGGTTTCATTGATCGTTTACTCGGCAACTTCTATCAAGCAGGAGTTTAATTTTCCCCATAGCGCTTCATTGATCGTGTACTCTTGAGTGTAGCTCGGGCTGAGAACGACGCAGCCATGGGAAAGTTGACAGTTAAGCCTATCTAGTGACAGCCCATCATAGGCTAGCTGGGTGATCTTGCAACTTGTATCATGTCGGAGTTTGATTTTCCCCATAGGGTTTCATTGATCGTGTATTCTTGAGTGTAGCTCTGGCTGAGAAGGTCGCAGCCATGGGAAAGTTGACAGTTAAGCCTATCTAGTGACAGCCCATCATAGGCTAGCTGGGTGATCTTGCAACTTGTATCATGCCGGAGTTGGATTTTCCCCATAGGGTTTCATTGATCGTTTACTCGGCAACTTCTATCAAGCAGGAGTTTAATTTTCCCCGTAGCGCTTCATTGATCGTGTACTCTTGAGTGTAGCTCGGGCTGAGAACGACGCAGCCATGGGAAAGTTGACAGTTAAGCCTATCTAGTGACAGCCCATCATAGGCTAGCTGGGTGATCTTGCAACTTGTATCATGTCGGAGTTTGATTTTCCCCATAGGGTTTCATTGATCGTGTATTCTTGAGTGTAGCTCTGGCTGAGAAGGTCGCAGCCATGGGAAAGTTGACAGTTAAGCCTATCTAGTGACAGCCCATCTTAGGCTAGCTGGGTGATCTTGCAACTTGTATCATGTCGGAGTTTGATTTTCCCCATAGAGTTTCATTGATCGTGTATTCTTGAGTGTAGCTCTGGCTGAGAAGGTCGCAGCCATGGGAAAGTTGACAGTTAAGCCTATCTAGTGACAGCCCATCATAGGCTAGCTGGGTGATCTTGCAACTTGTATCATGTCGGAGTTTGATTTTCCCCATAGGGTTTCATTGATCGTTTTCTCGGCAACTTCTATCAAGCAGGAGTTTAATTTTCCCCATAGCGCTTCATTGATCGTGTACTCTTGAGTGTAGCTCGGGCTGAGAACGACGCAGCCATGGGAAAGTTGACAGTTAAGCCTATCTAGTGACAGCCCATCATAGGCTAGCTGGGTGATCTTGCAACTTGTATCATGTCGGAGTTTGATTTTCCCCATAGGGTTTCATTGATCGTGTATTCTTGAGTGTAGCTCTGGCTGAGAAGGTCGCAGCCATGGGAAAGTTGACAGTTAAGCCTATCTAGTGACAGCCCATCATAGGCTAGCTGGGTGATCTTGCAACTTGTATCATGCCGGAGTTGGATTTTCCCCATAGGGTTTCATTGATCGTTTACTCGGCAACTTCTATCAAGCAGGAGTTTAATTTTCCCCGTAGCGCTTCATTGATCGTGTACTCTTGAGTGTAGCTCGGGCTGAGAACGACGCAGCCATGGGAAAGTTGACAGTTAAGCCTATCTAGTGACAGCCCATCATAGGCTAGCTGGGTGATCTTGCAACTTGTATCATGTCGGAGTTTGATTTTCCCCATAGGGTTTCATTGATCGTGTATTCTTGAGTGTAGCTCTGGCTGAGAAGGTCGCAGCCATGGGAAAGTTGACAGTTAAGCCTATCTAGTGACAGCCCATCTTAGGCTAGCTGGGTGATCTTGCAACTTGTATCATGTCGGAGTTTGATTTTCCCCATAGAGTTTCATTGATCGTGTATTCTTGAGTGTAGCTCTGGCTGAGAAGGTCGCAGCCATGGGAAAGTTGACAGTTAAGCCTATCTAGTGACAGCCCATCATAGGCTAGCTGGGTGATCTTGCAACTTGTATCATGCCGGAGTTGGATTTTCCCCATAGAGTTTCATTGATCGTTTACTCGGCAACTTCTATCAAGCAGGAGTTTAATTTTCCCCATAGCGCTTCATTGATCGTGTACTCTTGAGTGTAGCTCGGGCTGAGAACGACGCAGCCATGGGAAAGTTGACAGTTAAGCCTATCTAGTGACAGCCCATCATAGGCTAGCTGGGTGATCTTGCAACTTGTATCATGTCGGAGTTTGATTTTCCCCATAGGGTTTCATTGATCGTGTATTCTTGAGTGTAGCTCTGGCTGAGAAGGTCGCAGCCATGGGAAAGTTGACAGTTAAGCCTATCTAGTGACAGCCCATCATAGGCTAGCTGGGTGATCTTGCAACTTGTATCATGCCGGAGTTGGATTTTCCCCATAGAGTTTCATTGATCGTTTACTCGGCAACTTCTATCAAGCAGGAGTTTTATTTTCCCCATAGCGCTTCATTGATCGTGTACTCTTGAGTGTAGCTCGGGCTGAGAACGACGCAGCCATGGGAAAGTTGACAGTTAAGCCTATCTAGTGACAGCCCATCATAGGCTAGCTGGGTGATCTTGCAACTTGTATCATGTCGGAGTTTGATTTTCCCCATAGGGTTTCATTGATCGTGTATTCTTGAGTGTAGCTCTGGCTGAGAAGGTCCCAGCCATGGGAAAGTTGACAGTTAAGCCTATCTAGTGACAGCCCATCATAGGCTAGCTGGGTGATCTTGCAACTTGTATCATGCCGGAGTTGGATTTTCCCCATAGAGTTTCATTGATCGTTTACTCGGCAACTTCTATCAAGCAGGAGTTTAATTTTCCCCATAGCGCTTCATTGATCGTGTACTCTTGAGTGTAGCTCGGGCTGAGAACGACGCAGCCATGGGAAAGTTGACAATTAAGCCTATCTAGTGACAGCCCATCATAGGCTAGCTGGGTGATCTTGCAACTTGTATCATGTCGGAGTTTGATTTTCTCCATAGGGTTTCATTGATCGTGTATTCTTGAGTGTAGCTCTGGCTGAGAAGGTCGCAGCCATGGGAAAGTTGACAGTTAAGCCTATCTAGTGACAGCCCATCATAGGCTAGCTGGGTGATCTTGCAACTTGTATCATGTCGGAGTTTGATTTTCCCCATAGGGTTTCATTGATCGTGTATTCTTGAGTGTAGCTCTGGCTGAGAAGGTCGCAGCCATGGGAAAGTTGACAGTTAAGCCTATCTAGTGACAGCCCATCATAGGCTAGCTGGGTGATCTTGCAACTTGTATCATGTCGGAGTTTGATTTTCCCCATAGAGTTTCATTGATCGTATATTCTTGAGTGTAGCTCTGGCTGAGAAGGTCGCAGCCATGGGAAAGTTGACAGTTAAGCCTATCTAGTGACAGCCCATCATAGGCTAGCTGGGTGATCTTGCAACTTGTATCATGTCGGAGTTGGATTTTCCCCATAGGGTTTCATTGATCGTTTACTCGGCAACTTCTATCAAGCAGGAGTTTAATTTTCCCCATAGCGCTTCATTGACCGTGTACTCTTGAGTGTAGCTCGGGCTGAGAACGACGCAGCCATGGGAAAGTTGACAGTTAAGCCTATCTAGTGACAGCCCATCATAGGCTAGCTGGGTGATCTTGCAACTTGTATCATGTCGGAGTTTGATTTTCCCCATAGGGTTTCATTGATCGTGTATTCTTGAGTGTAGCTCTGGCTGAGAAGGTCCCAGCCATGGGAAAGTTGACAGTTAAGCCTATCTAGTGACAGCCCATCATAGGCTAGCTGGGTGATCTTGCAACTTGTATCATGCCGGAGTTGGATTTTCCCCATAGAGTTTCATTGATCGTTTACTCGGCAACTTCTATCAAGCAGGAGTTTAATTTTCCCCATAGCGCTTCATTGATCGTGTACTCTTGAGTGTAGCTCGGGCTGAGAACGACGCAGCCATGGGAAAGTTGACAGTTAAGCCTATCTAGTGACAGCCCATCATAGGCTAGCTGGGTGATCTTGCAACTTGTATCATGTCGGAGTTTGATTTTCTCCATAGGGTTTCATTGATCGTGTATTCTTGAGTGTAGCTCTGGCTGAGAAGGTCGCAGCCATGGGAAAGTTGACAGTTAAGCCTATCTAGTGACAGCCCATCATAGGCTAGCTGGGTGATCTTGCAACTTGTATCATGTCGGAGTTTGATTTTCCCCATAGGGTTTCATTGATCGTGTATTCTTGAGTGTAGCTCTGGCTGAGAAGGTCGCAGCCATGGGAAAGTTGACAGTTAAGCCTATCTAGTGACAGCCCATCATAGGCTAGCTGGGTGATCTTGCAACTTGTATCATGTCGGAGTTTGATTTTCCCCATAGAGTTTCATTGATCGTGTATTCTTGAGTGTAGCTCTGGCTGAGAAGGTCGCAGCCATGGGAAAGTTGACAGTTAAGCCTATCTAGTGACAGCCCATCATAGGCTAGCTGGGTGATCTTGCAACTTGTATCATGTCGGAGTTGGATTTTCCCCATAGGGTTTCATTGATCGTTTACTCGGCAACTTCTATCAAGCAGGAGTTTAATTTTCCCCATAGCGCTTCATTGATCGTGTACTCTTGAGTGTAGCTCGGGCTGAGAACGACGCAGCCATGGGAAAGTTGACAGTTAAGCCTATCTAGTGACAGCCCATCATAGGCTAGCTGGGTGATCTTGCAACTTGTATCATGTCGGAGTTTGATTTTCCCCATAGGGTTTCATTGATCGTGTATTCTTGAGTGTAGCTCTGGCTGAGAAGGTCCCAGCCATGGGAAAGTTGACAGTTAAGCCTATCTAGTGACAGCCCATCATAGGCTAGCTGGGTGATCTTGCAACTTGTATCATGCCGGAGTTGGATTTTCCCCATAGAGTTTCATTGATCGTTTACTCGGCAACTTCTATCAAGCAGGAGTTTAATTTTCCCCATAGCGCTTCATTGATCGTGTACTCTTGAGTGTAGCTCGGGCTGAGAACGACGCAGCCATGGGAAAGTTGACAGTTAAGCCTATCTAGTGACAGCCCATCATAGGCTAGCTGGGTGATCTTGCAACTTGTATCATGTCGGAGTTTGAATTTCTCCATAGGGTTTCATTGATCGTGTATTCTTGAGTGTAGCTCTGGCTGAGAAGGTCGCAGCCATGGGAAAGTTGACAGTTAAGCCTATCTAGTGACAGCCCATCATAGGCTAGCTGGGTGATCTTGCAACTTGTATCATGTCGGAGTTTGATTTTCCCCATAGAGTTTCATTGATCGTGTATTCTTGAGTGTAGCTCTGGCTGAGAAGGTCGCAGCCATGGGAAAGTTGACAGTTAAGCCTATCTAGTGACAGCCCATCATAGGCTAGCTGGGTGATCTTGCAACTTGTATCATGTCGGAGTTGGATTTTCCCCATAGGGTTTCATTGATCGTTTACTCGGCAACTTCTATCAAGCAGGAGTTTAATTTTCCCCATAGCGCTTCATTGATCGTGTACTCTTGAGTGTAGCTCGGGCTGAGAACGACGCAGCCATGGGAAAGTTGACAGTTAAGCCTATCTAGTGACAGCCCATCATAGGCTAGCTGGGTGATCTTGCAACTTGTATCATGTCGGAGTTTGATTTTCCCCATAGGGTTTCATTGATCGTGTATTCTTGAGTGTAGCTCTGGCTGAGAAGGTCGCAGCCATGGGAAAGTTGACAGTTAAGCCTATCTAGTGACAGCCCATCATAGGCTAGCTGGGTGATCTTGCAACTTGTATCATGCCGGAGTTGGATTTTCCCCATAGGGTTTCATTGATCGTTTACTCGGCAACTTCTATCAAGCAGGAGTTTAATTTTCCCCGTAGCGCTTCATTGATCGTGTACTCTTGAGTGTAGCTCGGGCTGAGAACGACGCAGCCATGGGAAAGTTGACAGTTAAGCCTATCTAGTGACAGCCCATCATAGGCTAGCTGGGTGATCTTGCAACTTGTATCATGTCGGAGTTTGATTTTCCCCATAGGGTTTCATTGATCGTGTATTCTTGAGTGTAGCTCTGGCTGAGAAGGTCGCAGCCATGGGAAAGTTGACAGTTAAGCCTATCTAGTGACAGCCCATCTTAGGCTAGCTGGGTGATCTTGCAACTTGTATCATGTCGGAGTTTGATTTTCCCCATAGAGTTTCATTGATCGTGTATTCTTGAGTGTAGCTCTGGCTGAAAAGGTCGCAGCCATGGGAAAGTTGACAGTTAAGCCTATCTAGTGACAGCCCATCATAGGCTAGCTGGGTGATCTTGCAACTTGTATCATGCCGGAGTTGGATTTTCCCCATAGAGTTTCATTGATCGTTTACTCGGCAACTTCTATCAAGCAGGAGTTTAATTTTCCCCATAGCGCTTCATTGATCGTGTACTCTTGAGTGTAGCTCGGGCTGAGAACGACGCAGCCATGGGAAAGTTGACAGTTAAGCCTATCTAGTGACAGCCCATCATAGGCTAGCTGGGTGATCTTGCAACTTGTATCATGTCGGAGTTTGATTTTCCCCATAGGGTTTCATTGATCGTGTATTCTTGAGTGTAGCTCTGGCTGAGAAGGTCGCAGCCATGGGAAAGTTGACAGTTAAGCCTATCTAGTGACAGCCCATCATAGGCTAGCTGGGTGATCTTGCAACTTGTATCATGCCGGAGTTGGATTTTCCCCATAGAGTTTCATTGATCGTTTACTCGGCAACTTCTATCAAGCAGGAGTTTTATTTTCCCCATAGCGCTTCATTGATCGTGTACTCTTGAGTGTAGCTCGGGCTGAGAACGACGCAGCCATGGGAAAGTTGACAGTTAAGCCTATCTAGTGACAGCCCATCATAGGCTAGCTGGGTGATCTTGCAACTTGTATCATGTCGGAGTTTGATTTTCCCCATAGGGTTTCATTGATCGTGTATTCTTGAGTGTAGCTCTGGCTGAGAAGGTCCCAGCCATGGGAAAGTTGACAGTTAAGCCTATCTAGTGACAGCCCATCATAGGCTAGCTGGGTGATCTTGCAACTTGTATCATGCCGGAGTTGGATTTTCCCCATAGAGTTTCATTGATCGTTTACTCGGCAACTTCTATCAAGCAGGAGTTTAATTTTCCCCATAGCGCTTCATTGATCGTGTACTCTTGAGTGTAGCTCGGGCTGAGAACGACGCAGCCATGGGAAAGTTGACAGTTAAGCCTATCTAGTGACAGCCCATCATAGGCTAGCTGGGTGATCTTGCAACTTGTATCATGTCGGAGTTTGATTTTCTCCATAGGGTTTCATTGATCGTGTATTCTTGAGTGTAGCTCTGGCTGAGAAGGTCGCAGCCATGGGAAAGTTGACAGTTAAGCCTATCTAGTGACAGCCCATCATAGGCTAGCTGGGTGATCTTGCAACTTGTATCATGTCGGAGTTTGATTTTCCCCATAGGGTTTCATTGATCGTGTATTCTTGAGTGTAGCTCTGGCTGAGAAGGTCGCAGCCATGGGAAAGTTGACAGTTAAGCCTATCTAGTGACAGCCCATCATAGGCTAGCTGGGTGATCTTGCAACTTGTATCATGTCGGAGTTTGATTTTCCCCATAGAGTTTCATTGATCGTGTATTCTTGAGTGTAGCTCTGGCTGAGAAGGTCGCAGCCATGGGAAAGTTGACAGTTAAGCCTATCTAGTGACAGCCCATCATAGGCTAGCTGGGTGATCTTGCAACTTGTATCATGTCGGAGTTGGATTTTCCCCATAGGGTTTCATTGATCGTTTACTCGGCAACTTCTATCAAGCAGGAGTTTAATTTTCCCCATAGCGCTTCATTGATCGTGTACTCTTGAGTGTAGCTCGGGCTGAGAACGACGCAGCCATGGGAAAGTTGACAGTTAAGCCTATCTAGTGACAGCCCATCATAGGCTAGCTGGGTGATCTTGCAACTTGTATCATGTCGGAGTTTGATTTTCCCCATAGGGTTTCATTGATCGTGTATTCTTGAGTGTAGCTCTGGCTGAGAAGGTCCCAGCCATGGGAAAGTTGACAGTTAAGCCTATCTAGTGACAGCCCATCATAGGCTAGCTGGGTGATCTTGCAACTTGTATCATGCCGGAGTTGGATTTTCCCCATAGAGTTTCATTGATCGTTTACTCGGCAACTTCTATCAAGCAGGAGTTTAATTTTCCCCATAGCGCTTCATTGATCGTGTACTCTTGAGTGTAGCTCGGGCTGAGAACGACGCAGCCATGGGAAAGTTGACAGTTAAGCCTATCTAGTGACAGCCCATCATAGGCTAGCTGGGTGATCTTGCAACTTGTATCATGTCGGAGTTTGATTTTCCCCATAGGGTTTCATTGATCGAGTATTCTTGAGTGTAGCTCTGGCTGAGAAGGTCGCAGCCATGGGAAAGTTGACAGTTAAGCCTATCTAGTGACAGCCCATCATAGGCTAGCTGGGTGATCTTGCAACTTGTATCATGTCGGAGTTTGATTTTCCCCATAGGGTTTCATTGATCGTGTATTCTTGAGTGTAGCTCTGGCTGAGAAGGTCGCAGCCATGGGAAAGTTGACAGTTAAGCCTATCTAGTGACAGCCCATCATAGGCTAGCTGGGTGATCTTGCAACTTGTATCATGCCGGAGTTGGATTTTCCCCATAGAGTTTCATTGATCGTTTACTCGGCAACTTCTATCAAGCAGGAGTTTAATTTTCCCCATAGCGCTTCATTGATCGTGTACTCTTGAGTGTAGCTCGGGCTGAGAACGACGCAGCCATGGGAAAGTTGACAGTTAAGCATATCTAGTGACAGCCCATCATAGGCTAGCTGGGTGATCTTGCAACTTGTATCATGTCGGAGTTTGATTTTCCCCATAGGGTTTCATTGATCGTGTATTCTTGAGTGTAGCTCTGGCTGAGAAGGTCGCAGCCATGGGAAAGTTGACAGTTAAGCCTATCTAGTGACAGCCCATCATAGGCTAGCTGGGTGATCTTGCAACTTGTATCATGCCGGAGTTGGATTTTCCCCATAGAGTTTCATTGATCGTTTACTCGGCAACTTCTATCAAGCAGGAGTTTAATTTTCCCCATAGCGCTTCATTGATCGTGTACTCTTGAGTGTAGCTCGGGCTGAGAACGACGCAGCCATGGGAAAGTTGACAGTTAAGCATATCTAGTGACAGCCCATCATAGGCTAGCTGGGTGATCTTGCAACTTGTATCATGTCGGAGTTTGATTTTCCCCATAGGGTTTCATTGATCGTGTATTCTTGAGTGTAGCTCTGGCTGAGAAGGTCGCAGCCATGGGAAAGTTGACAGTTAAGCCTATCTAGTGACAGCCCATCATAGGCTAGCTGGGTGATCTTGCAACTTGTATCATGCCGGAGTTGGATTTTCCCCATAGGGTTTCATTGATCGTTTACTCGGCAACTTCTATCAAGCAGGAGTTTAATTTTCCCCGTAGCGCTTCATTGATCGTGTACTCTTGAGTGTAGCTCGGGCTGAGAACGACGCAGCCATGGGAAAGTTGACAGTTAAGCCTATCTAGTGACAGCCCATCATAGGCTAGCTGGGTGATCTTGCAACTTGTATCATGTCGGAGTTTGATTTTCCCCATAGGGTTTCATTGATCGTGTATTCTTGAGTGTAGCTCTGGCTGAGAAGGTCGCAGCCATGGGAAAGTTGACAGTTAAGCCTATCTAGTGACAGCCCATCATAGGCTAGCTGGGTGATCTTGCAACTTGTATCATGTCGGAGTTTGATTTTCCCCATAGGGTATCATTGATCGTGTATTCTTGAGTGTAGCTCTGGCTGAGAAGGTCGCAGCCATGGGAAAGTTGACAGTTAAGCCTATCTAGTGACAGCCCATCATAGGCTAGCTGGGTGATCTTGCAACTTGTATCATGTCGGAGTTTGATTTTCCCCATAGAGTTTCATTGATCGTGTATTCTTGAGTGTAGCTCTGGCTGAGAAGGTCGCAGCCATGTGAAAGTTGACAGTTAAGCCTATCTAGTGACAGCCCATCATAGGCTAGCTGGGTGATCTTGCAACTTGTATCATGCCGGAGTTGGATTTTCCCCATAGGGTTTCATTGATCGTTTACTCGGCAACTTCTATCAAGCAGGAGTTTAATTTTCCCCATAGCGCTTTATTGATCGTGTACTCTTGAGTGTAGCTCGGGCTGAGAACGACGCAGCCATGGGAAAGTTGACAGTTAAGCCTATCTAGTGACAGCCCATCATAGGCTAGCTGGGTGATCTTGCAACTTCTATCATGTCGGAGTTTGATTTTCCCCATAGGGTTTCATTGATCGTGTATTCTTGAGCGTAGCTCTGGCTGAGAAGGTCCCAGCCATGGGAAAGTTGACAGTTAAGCCTATCTAGTGACAGCCCATCATAGGCTAGCTGGGTGATCTTGCAACTTGTATCATGCCGGAGTTGGATTTTCCCCATAGAGTTTCATTGATCGTTTATTCGGCAACTTCTATCAAGCAGGAGTTTAATTTTCCCCGTAGCGCTTCATTGATCGTGTACTCTTGAGTGTAGCTCGGGCTGAGAACGACGCAGCCATGGGAAAGTTGACAGTTAAGCCTATCTAGTGACAGCCCATCATAGGCTAGCTGGGTGATCTTGCAACTTGTATCATGTCGGAGTTTGATTTTCCCCATAGGGTTTCATTGATCGTGTATTCTTGAGTGTAGCTCTGGCTGAGAAGGTCGCAGCCATGGGAAAGTTGACAGTTAAGCCTATCTAGTGACAGCCCATCATAGGCTAGCTGGGTGATCTTGCAACTTGTATCATGTCGGAGTTTGATTTTCCCCATAGAGTTTCATTGATCGTTTACTCGGCAACTTCTATCAAGCAGGAGTTTTATTTTCCCCATAGCGCTTCATTGATCGTGTACTCTTGAGTGTAGCTCGGGCTGAGAACGACGCAGCCATGGGAAAGTTGACAGTTAAGCCTATCTAGTGACAGCCCATCATAGGCTAGCTGGGTGATCTTGCAACTTGTATCATGTCGGAGTTTGATTTTCCCCATAGGGTTTCATTGATCGTGTATTCTTGAGTGTAGCTCTGGCTGAGAAGGTCCCAGCCATGGGAAAGTTGACAGTTAAGCCTATCTAGTGACAGCCCATCATAGGCTAGCTGGGTGATCTTGCAACTTGTATCATGCCGGAGTTGGATTTTCCCCATAGAGTTTCATTGATCGTTTACTCGGCAACTTCTATCAAGCAGGAGTTTAATTTTCCCCATAGCGCTTCATTGATCGTGTACTCTTGAGTGTAGCTCGGGCTGAGAACGACGCAGCCATGGGAAAGTTGACAATTAAGCCTATCTAGTGACAGCCCATCATAGGCTAGCTGGGTGATCTTGCAACTTGTATCATGTCGGAGTTTGATTTTCTCCATAGGGTTTCATTGATCGTGTATTCTTGAGTGTAGCTCTGGCTGAGAAGGTCGCAGCCATGGGAAAGTTGACAGTTAAGCCTATCTAGTGACAGCCCATCATAGGCTAGCTGGGTGATCTTGCAACTTGTATCATGTCGGAGTTTGATTTTCCCCATAGGGTTTCATTGATCGTGTATTCTTGAGTGTAGCTCTGGCTGAGAAGGTCGCAGCCATGGGAAAGTTGACAGTTAAGCCTATCTAGTGACAGCCCATCATAGGCTAGCTGGGTGATCTTGCAACTTGTATCATGTCGGAGTTTGATTTTCCCCATAGAGTTTCATTGATCGTATATTCTTGAGTGTAGCTCTGGCTGAGAAGGTCGCAGCCATGGGAAAGTTGACAGTTAAGCCTATCTAGTGACAGCCCATCATAGGCTAGCTGGGTGATCTTGCAACTTGTATCATGTCGGAGTTGGATTTTCCCCATAGGGTTTCATTGATCGTTTACTCGGCAACTTCTATCAAGCAGGAGTTTAATTTTCCCCATAGCGCTTCATTGACCGTGTACTCTTGAGTGTAGCTCGGGCTGAGAACGACGCAGCCATGGGAAAGTTGACAGTTAAGCCTATCTAGTGACAGCCCATCATAGGCTAGCTGGGTGATCTTGCAACTTGTATCATGTCGGAGTTTGATTTTCCCCATAGGGTTTCATTGATCGTGTATTCTTGAGTGTAGCTCTGGCTGAGAAGGTCCCAGCCATGGGAAAGTTGACAGTTAAGCCTATCTAGTGACAGCCCATCATAGGCTAGCTGGGTGATCTTGCAACTTGTATCATGCCGGAGTTGGATTTTCCCCATAGAGTTTCATTGATCGTTTACTCGGCAACTTCTATCAAGCAGGAGTTTAATTTTCCCCATAGCGCTTCATTGATCGTGTACTCTTGAGTGTAGCTCGGGCTGAGAACGACGCAGCCATGGGAAAGTTGACAGTTAAGCCTATCTAGTGACAGCCCATCATAGGCTAGCTGGGTGATCTTGCAACTTGTATCATGTCGGAGTTTGATTTTCTCCATAGGGTTTCATTGATCGTGTATTCTTGAGTGTAGCTCTGGCTGAGAAGGTCGCAGCCATGGGAAAGTTGACAGTTAAGCCTATCTAGTGACAGCCCATCATAGGCTAGCTGGGTGATCTTGCAACTTGTATCATGTCGGAGTTTGATTTTCCCCATAGGGTTTCATTGATCGTGTATTCTTGAGTGTAGCTCTGGCTGAGAAGGTCGCAGCCATGGGAAAGTTGACAGTTAAGCCTATCTAGTGACAGCCCATCATAGGCTAGCTGGGTGATCTTGCAACTTGTATCATGTCGGAGTTTGATTTTCCCCATAGAGTTTCATTGATCGTGTATTCTTGAGTGTAGCTCTGGCTGAGAAGGTCGCAGCCATGGGAAAGTTGACAGTTAAGCCTATCTAGTGACAGCCCATCATAGGCTAGCTGGGTGATCTTGCAACTTGTATCATGTCGGAGTTGGATTTTCCCCATAGGGTTTCATTGATCGTTTACTCGGCAACTTCTATCAAGCAGGAGTTTAATTTTCCCCATAGCGCTTCATTGATCGTGTACTCTTGAGTGTAGCTCGGGCTGAGAACGACGCAGCCATGGGAAAGTTGACAGTTAAGCCTATCTAGTGACAGCCCATCATAGGCTAGCTGGGTGATCTTGCAACTTGTATCATGTCGGAGTTTGATTTTCCCCATAGGGTTTCATTGATCGTGTATTCTTGAGTGTAGCTCTGGCTGAGAAGGTCCCAGCCATGGGAAAGTTGACAGTTAAGCCTATCTAGTGACAGCCCATCATAGGCTAGCTGGGTGATCTTGCAACTTGTATCATGCCGGAGTTGGATTTTCCCCATAGAGTTTCATTGATCGTTTACTCGGCAACTTCTATCAAGCAGGAGTTTAATTTTCCCCATAGCGCTTCATTGATCGTGTACTCTTGAGTGTAGCTCGGGCTGAGAACGACGCAGCCATGGGAAAGTTGACAGTTAAGCCTATCTAGTGACAGCCCATCATAGGCTAGCTGGGTGATCTTGCAACTTGTATCATGTCGGAGTTTGAATTTCTCCATAGGGTTTCATTGATCGTGTATTCTTGAGTGTAGCTCTGGCTGAGAAGGTCGCAGCCATGGGAAAGTTGACAGTTAAGCCTATCTAGTGACAGCCCATCATAGGCTAGCTGGGTGATCTTGCAACTTGTATCATGTCGGAGTTTGATTTTCCCCATAGAGTTTCATTGATCGTGTATTCTTGAGTGTAGCTCTGGCTGAGAAGGTCGCAGCCATGGGAAAGTTGACAGTTAAGCCTATCTAGTGACAGCCCATCATAGGCTAGCTGGGTGATCTTGCAACTTGTATCATGTCGGAGTTGGATTTTCCCCATAGGGTTTCATTGATCGTTTACTCGGCAACTTCTATCAAGCAGGAGTTTAATTTTCCCCATAGCGCTTCATTGATCGTGTACTCTTGAGTGTAGCTCGGGCTGAGAACGACGCAGCCATGGGAAAGTTGACAGTTAAGCCTATCTAGTGACAGCCCATCATAGGCTAGCTGGGTGATCTTGCAACTTGTATCATGTCGGAGTTTGATTTTCCCCATAGGGTTTCATTGATCGTGTATTCTTGAGTGTAGCTCTGGCTGAGAAGGTCGCAGCCATGGGAAAGTTGACAGTTAAGCCTATCTAGTGACAGCCCATCATAGGCTAGCTGGGTGATCTTGCAACTTGTATCATGCCGGAGTTGGATTTTCCCCATAGGGTTTCATTGATCGTTTACTCGGCAACTTCTATCAAGCAGGAGTTTAATTTTCCCCGTAGCGCTTCATTGATCGTGTACTCTTGAGTGTAGCTCGGGCTGAGAACGACGCAGCCATGGGAAAGTTGACAGTTAAGCCTATCTAGTGACAGCCCATCATAGGCTAGCTGGGTGATCTTGCAACTTGTATCATGTCGGAGTTTGATTTTCCCCATAGGGTTTCATTGATCGTGTATTCTTGAGTGTAGCTCTGGCTGAGAAGGTCGCAGCCATGGGAAAGTTGACAGTTAAGCCTATCTAGTGACAGCCCATCATAGGCTAGCTGGGTGATCTTGCAACTTGTATCATGCCGGAGTTGGATTTTCCCCATAGAGTTTCATTGATCGTTTACTCGGCAACTTCTATCAAGCAGGAGTTTTATTTTCCCCATAGCGCTTCATTGATCGTGTACTCTTGAGTGTAGCTCGGGCTGAGAACGACGCAGCCATGGGAAAGTTGACAGTTAAGCCTATCTAGTGACAGCCCATCATAGGCTAGCTGGGTGATCTTGCAACTTGTATCATGTCGGAGTTTGATTTTCCCCATAGGGTTTCATTGATCGTGTATTCTTGAGTGTAGCTCTGGCTGAGAAGGTCCCAGCCATGGGAAAGTTGACAGTTAAGCCTATCTAGTGACAGCCCATCATAGGCTAGCTGGGTGATCTTGCAACTTGTATCATGCCGGAGTTGGATTTTCCCCATAGAGTTTCATTGATCGTTTACTCGGCAACTTCTATCAAGCAGGAGTTTAATTTTCCCCATAGCGCTTCATTGATCGTGTACTCTTGAGTGTAGCTCGGGCTGAGAACGACGCAGCCATGGGAAAGTTGACAGTTAAGCCTATCTAGTGACAGCCCATCATAGGCTAGCTGGGTGATCTTGCAACTTGTATCATGTCGGAGTTTGATTTTCTCCATAGGGTTTCATTGATCGTGTATTCTTGAGTGTAGCTCTGGCTGAGAAGGTCGCAGCCATGGGAAAGTTGACAGTTAAGCCTATCTAGTGACAGCCCATCATAGGCTAGCTGGGTGATCTTGCAACTTGTATCATGTCGGAGTTTGATTTTCCCCATAGGGTTTCATTGATCGTGTATTCTTGAGTGTAGCTCTGGCTGAGAAGGTCGCAGCCATGGGAAAGTTGACAGTTAAGCCTATCTAGTGACAGCCCATCATAGGCTAGCTGGGTGATCTTGCAACTTGTATCATGTCGGAGTTTGATTTTCCCCATAGAGTTTCATTGATCGTGTATTCTTGAGTGTAGCTCTGGCTGAGAAGGTCGCAGCCATGGGAAAGTTGACAGTTAAGCCTATCTAGTGACAGCCCATCATAGGCTAGCTGGGTGATCTTGCAACTTGTATCATGTCGGAGTTGGATTTTCCCCATAGGGTTTCATTGATCGTTTACTCGGCAACTTCTATCAAGCAGGAGTTTAATTTTCCCCATAGCGCTTCATTGATCGTGTACTCTTGAGTGTAGCTCGGGCTGAGAACGACGCAGCCATGGGAAAGTTGACAGTTAAGCCTATCTAGTGACAGCCCATCATAGGCTAGCTGGGTGATCTTGCAACTTGTATCATGTCGGAGTTTGATTTTCCCCATAGGGTTTCATTGATCGTGTATTCTTGAGTGTAGCTCTGGCTGAGAAGGTCCCAGCCATGGGAAAGTTGACAGTTAAGCCTATCTAGTGACAGCCCATCATAGGCTAGCTGGGTGATCTTGCAACTTGTATCATGCCGGAGTTGGATTTTCCCCATAGAGTTTCATTGATCGTTTACTCGGCAACTTCTATCAAGCAGGAGTTTAATTTTCCCCATAGCGCTTCATTGATCGTGTACTCTTGAGTGTAGCTCGGGCTGAGAACGACGCAGCCATGGGAAAGTTGACAGTTAAGCCTATCTAGTGACAGCCCATCATAGGCTAGCTGGGTGATCTTGCAACTTGTATCATGTCGGAGTTTGATTTTCCCCATAGGGTTTCATTGATCGAGTATTCTTGAGTGTAGCTCTGGCTGAGAAGGTCGCAGCCATGGGAAAGTTGACAGTTAAGCCTATCTAGTGACAGCCCATCATAGGCTAGCTGGGTGATCTTGCAACTTGTATCATGTCGGAGTTTGATTTTCCCCATAGGGTTTCATTGATCGTGTATTCTTGAGTGTAGCTCTGGCTGAGAAGGTCGCAGCCATGGGAAAGTTGACAGTTAAGCCTATCTAGTGACAGCCCATCATAGGCTAGCTGGGTGATCTTGCAACTTGTATCATGCCGGAGTTGGATTTTCCCCATAGAGTTTCATTGATCGTTTACTCGGCAACTTCTATCAAGCAGGAGTTTAATTTTCCCCATAGCGCTTCATTGATCGTGTACTCTTGAGTGTAGCTCGGGCTGAGAACGACGCAGCCATGGGAAAGTTGACAGTTAAGCATATCTAGTGACAGCCCATCATAGGCTAGCTGGGTGATCTTGCAACTTGTATCATGTCGGAGTTTGATTTTCCCCATAGGGTTTCATTGATCGTGTATTCTTGAGTGTAGCTCTGGCTGAGAAGGTCGCAGCCATGGGAAAGTTGACAGTTAAGCCTATCTAGTGACAGCCCATCATAGGCTAGCTGGGTGATCTTGCAACTTGTATCATGCCGGAGTTGGATTTTCCCCATAGAGTTTCATTGATCGTTTACTCGGCAACTTCTATCAAGCAGGAGTTTAATTTTCCCCCATAGCGCTTCATTGATCGTGTACTCTTGAGTGTAGCTCGGGCTGAGAACGACGCAGCCATGGGAAAGTTGACAGTTAAGCATATCTAGTGACAGCCCATCATAGGCTAGCTGGGTGATCTTGCAACTTGTATCATGTCGGAGTTTGATTTTCCCCATAGGGTTTCATTGATCGTGTATTCTTGAGTGTAGCTCTGGCTGAGAAGGTCGCAGCCATGGGAAAGTTGACAGTTAAGCCTATCTAGTGACAGCCCATCATAGGCTAGCTGGGTGATCTTGCAACTTGTATCATGCCGGAGTTGGATTTTCCCCATAGGGTTTCATTGATCGTTTACTCGGCAACTTCTGTCAAGCAGGAGTTTAATTTTCCCCGTAGCGCTTCATTGATCGTGTACTCTTGAGTGTAGCTCGGGCTGAGAACGACGCAGCCATGGGAAAGTTGACAGTTAAGCCTATCTAGTGACAGCCCATCATAGGCTAGCTGGGTGATCTTGCAACTTGTATCATGTCGGAGTTTGATTTTCCCCATAGGGTTTCATTGATCGTGTATTCTTGAGTGTAGCTCTGGCTGAGAAGGTCGCAGCCATGGGAAAGTTGACAGTTAAGCCTATCTAGTGACAGCCCATCATAGGCTAGCTGGGTGATCTTGCAACTTGTATCATGTCGGAGTTTGATTTTCCCCATAGGGTATCATTGATCGTGTATTCTTGAGTGTAGCTCTGGCTGAGAAGGTCGCAGCCATGGGAAAGTTGACAGTTAAGCCTATCTAGTGACAGCCCATCATAGGCTAGCTGGGTGATCTTGCAACTTGTATCATGTCGGAGTTTGATTTTCCCCATAGAGTTTCATTGATCGTGTATTCTTGAGTGTAGCTCTGGCTGAGAAGGTCGCAGCCATGTGAAAGTTGACAGTTAAGCCTATCTAGTGACAGCCCATCATAGGCTAGCTGGGTGATCTTGCAACTTGTATCATGCCGGAGTTGGATTTTCCCCATAGGGTTTCATTGATCGTTTACTCGGCAACTTCTATCAAGCAGGAGTTTAATTTTCCCCATAGCGCTTTATTGATCGTGTACTCTTGAGTGTAGCTCGGGCTGAGAACGACGCAGCCATGGGAAAGTTGACAGTTAAGCCTATCTAGTGACAGCCCATCATAGGCTAGCTGGGTGATCTTGCAACTTCTATCATGTCGGAGTTTGATTTTCCCCATAGGGTTTCATTGATCGTGTATTCTTGAGCGTAGCTCTGGCTGAGAAGGTCCCAGCCATGGGAAAGTTGACAGTTAAGCCTATCTAGTGACAGCCCATCATAGGCTAGCTGGGTGATCTTGCAACTTGTATCATGCCGGAGTTGGATTTTCCCCATAGAGTTTCATTGATCGTTTATTCGGCAACTTCTATCAAGCAGGAGTTTAATTTTCCCCGTAGCGCTTCATTGATCGTGTACTCTTGAGTGTAGCTCGGGCTGAGAACGACGCAGCCATGGGAAAGTTGACAGTTAAGCCTATCTAGTGACAGCCCATCATAGGCTAGCTGGGTGATCTTGCAACTTGTATCATGTCGGAGTTTGATTTTCCCCATAGGGTTTCATTGATCGTGTATTCTTGAGTGTAGCTCTGGCTGAGAAGGTCGCAGCCATGGGAAAGTTGACAGTTAAGCCTATCTAGTGACAGCCCATCTTAGGCTAGCTGGGTGATCTTGCAACTTGTATCATGTCGGAGTTTGATTTTCCCCATAGAGTTTCATTGATCGTGTATTCTTGAGTGTAGCTCTGGCTGAAAAGGTCGCAGCCATGGGAAAGTTGACAGTTAAGCCTATCTAGTGACAGCCCATCATAGGCTAGCTGGGTGATCTTGCAACTTGTATCATGCCGGAGTTGGATTTTCCCCATAGAGTTTCATTGATCGTTTACTCGGCAACTTCTATCAAGCAGGAGTTTAATTTTCCCCATAGCGCTTCATTGATCGTGTACTCTTGAGTGTAGCTCGGGCTGAGAACGACGCAGCCATGGGAAAGTTGACAGTTAAGCCTATCTAGTGACAGCCCATCATAGGCTAGCTGGGTGATCTTGCAACTTGTATCATGTCGGAGTTTGATTTTCCCCATAGGGTTTCATTGATCGTGTATTCTTGAGTGTAGCTCTGGCTGAGAAGGTCGCAGCCATGGGAAAGTTGACAGTTAAGCCTATCTAGTGACAGCCCATCATAGGCTAGCTGGGTGATCTTGCAACTTGTATCATGCCGGAGTTGGATTTTCCCCATAGAGTTTCATTGATCGTTTACTCGGCAACTTCTATCAAGCAGGAGTTTTATTTTCCCATAGCGCTTCATTGATCGTGTACTCTTGAGTGTAGCTCGGGCTGAGAACGACGCAGCCATGGGAAAGTTGACAGTTAAGCCTATCTAGTGACAGCCCATCATAGGCTAGCTGGGTGATCTTGCAACTTGTATCATGTCGGAGTTTGATTTTCCCCATAGGGTTTCATTGATCGTGTATTCTTGAGTGTAGCTCTGGCTGAGAAGGTCCCAGCCATGGGAAAGTTGACAGTTAAGCCTATCTAGTGACAGCCCATCATAGGCTAGCTGGGTGATCTTGCAACTTGTATCATGCCGGAGTTAGATTTTCCCCATAGAGTTTCATTGATCGTTTACTCGGCAACTTCTATCAAGCAGGAGTTTAATTTTCCCCATAGCGCTTCATTGATCGTGTACTCTTGAGTGTAGCTCGGGCTGAGAACGACGCAGCCATGGGAAAGTTGACAGTTAAGCCTATCTAGTGACAGCCCATCATAGGCTAGCTGGGTGATCTTGCAACTTGTATCATGTCGGAGTTTGATTTTCTCCATAGGGTTTCATTGATCGTGTATTCTTGAGTGTAGCTCTGGCTGAGAAGGTCGCAGCCATGGGAAAGTTGACAGTTAAGCCTATCTAGTGACAGCCCATCATAGGCTAGCTGGGTGATCTTGCAACTTGTATCATGTCGGAGTTTGATTTTCCCCATAGGGTTTCATTGATCGTGTATTCTTGAGTGTAGCTCTGGCTGAGAAGGTCGCAGCCATGGGAAAGTTGACAGTTAAGCCTATCTAGTGACAGCCCATCATAGGCTAGCTGGGTGATCTTGCAACTTGTATCATGCCGGAGTTGGATTTTCCCCATAGAGTTTCATTGATCGTTTACTCGGCAACTTCTATCAAGCAGGAGTTTAATTTTCCCCATAGCGCTTCATTGATCGTGTACTCTTGAGTGTAGCTCGGGCTGAGAACGACGCAGCCATGGGAAAGTTGACAGTTAAGCCTATCTAGTGACAGCCCATCATAGGCTAGCTGGGTGATCTTGCAACTTGTATCATGTCGGAGTTTGATTTTCCCCATAGGGTTTCATTGATCGTGTATTCTTGAGTGTAGCTCTGGCTGAGAAGGTCCCAGCCATGGGAAAGTTGACAGTTAAGCCTATCTAGTGACAGCCCATCATAGGCTAGCTGGGTGATCTTGCAACTTGTATCATGCCGGAGTTGGATTTTCCCCATAGAGTTTCATTGATCGTTTACTCGGCAACTTCTATCAAGCAGGAGTTTAATTTTCCCCATAGCGCTTCATTGACCGTTTACTCTTGAGTGTAGCTCGGGCTGAGAACGACGCAGCCATGGGAAAGTTGACAGTTAAGCCTATCTAGTGACAGCCCATCATAGGCTAGCTGGGTGATCTTGCAACTTGTATCATGTCGGAGTTTGATTTTCCCCATAGGGTTTCATTGATCGTGTATTCTTGAGTGTAGCTCTGGCTGAGAAGGTCCCAGCCATGGGAAAGTTGACAGTTAAGCCTATCTAGTGACAGCCCATCATAGGCTACCTGGGTGATCTTGCAACTTTTATCATGCCGGAGTTGGATTTTCCCCATAGAGTTTCATTGATCGTTTACTCGGCAACTTCTATCAAGCAGGAGTTTAATTTTCCCCCATAGCGCTTCATTGATCGTGTACTCTTGAGTGTAGCTCGGGCTGAGAACGACGCAGCCATGGGAAAGTTGACAGTTAAGCCTATCTAGTGACAGCCCATCATAGGCTAGCTGGGTGATCTTGCAACTTGTATCATGTCGGAGTTTGATTTTCTCCATAGGGTTTCATTGATCGTGTATTCTTGAGTGTAGCTCTGGCTGAGAAGGTCGCAGCCATGGGAAAGTTGACAGTTAAGCCTATCTAGTGACAGCCCATCATAGGCTAGCTGGGTGATCTTGCAACTTGTATCATGTCGGAGTTTGATTTTCCCCATAGGGTTTCATTGATCGTGTATTCTTGAGTGTAGCTCTGGCTGAGAAGGTCGCAGCCATGGGAAAGTTGACAGTTAAGCCTATCTAGTGACAGCCCATCATAGGCTAGCTGGGTGATCTTGCAACTTGTATCATGTCGGAGTTTGATTTTCCCCATAGAGTTTCATTGATCGTGTATTCTTGAGTGTAGCTCTGGCTGAGAAGGTCGCAGCCATGGGAAAGTTGACAGTTAAGCCTATCTAGTGACAGCCCATCATAGGCTAGCTGGGTGATCTTGCAACTTGTATCATGTCGGAGTTGGATTTTCCCCATAGGGTTTCATTGATCGTTTACTCGGCAACTTCTATCAAGCAGGAGTTTAATTTTCCCCATAGCGCTTCATTGATCGTGTACTCTTGAGTGTAGCTCGGGCTGAGAACGACGCAGCCATGGGAAAGTTGACAGTTAAGCCTATCTAGTGACAGCCCATCATAGGCTAGCTGGGTGATCTTGCAACTTGTATCATGTCGGAGTTTGAATTTCTCCATAGGGTTTCATTGATCGTGTATTCTTGAGTGTAGCTCTGGCTGAGAAGGTCGCAGCCATGGGAAAGTTGACAGTTAAGCCTATCTAGTGACAGCCCATCATAGGCTAGCTGGGTGATCTTGCAACTTGTATCATGTCGGAGTTTGAATTTTCCCCATAGGGTTTCATTGATCGTGTATTCTTGAGTGTAGCTCTGGCTGAGAAGGTCGCAGCCATGGGAAAGTTGACAGTTAAGCCTATCTAGTGACAGCCCATCATAGGCTAGCTGGGTGATCTTGCAACTTGTATCATGTCGGAGTTTGATTTTCCCCATAGAGTTTCATTGATCGTGTATTCTTGAGTGTAGCTCTGGCTGAGAAGGTCGCAGCCATGGGAAAGTTGACAGTTAAGCCTATCTAGTGACAGCCCATCATAGGCTAGCTGGGTGATCTTGCAACTTGTATCATGTCGGAGTTGGATTTTCCCCATAGGGTTTCATTGATCGTTTACTCGGCAACTTCTATCAAGCAGGAGTTTAATTTTCCCCATAGCGCTTCATTGATCGTGTACTCTTGAGTGTAGCTCGGGCTGAGAACGACGCAGCCATGGGAAAGTTGACAGTTAAGCCTATCTAGTGACAGCCCATCATAGGCTAGCTGGGTGATCTTGCAACTTGTATCATGTCGGAGTTTGATTTTCCCCATAGGGTTTCATTGATCGTGTATTCTTGAGTGTAGCTCTGGCTGAGAAGGTCGCAGCCATGGGAAAGTTGACAGTTAAGCCTATCTAGTGACAGCCCATCATAGGCTAGCTGGGTGATCTTGCAACTTGTATCATGCCGGAGTTGGATTTTCCCCATAGGGTTTCATTGATCGTTTACTCGGCAACTTCTATCAAGCAGGAGTTTAATTTTCCCCGTAGCGCTTCATTGATCGTGTACTCTTGAGTGTAGCTCGGGCTGAGAACGACGCAGCCATGGGAAAGTTGACAGTTAAGCCTATCTAGTGACAGCCCATCATAGGCTAGCTGGGTGATCTTGCAACTTGTATCATGTCGGAGTTTGATTTTCCCCATAGGGTTTCATTGATCGTGTATTCTTGAGTGTAGCTCTGGCTGAGAAGGTCGCAGCCATGGGAAAGTTGACAGTTAAGCCTATCTAGTGACAGCCCATCTTAGGCTAGCTGGGTGATCTTGCAACTTGTATCATGTCGGAGTTTGATTTTCCCCATAGAGTTTCATTGATCGTGTATTCTTGAGTGTAGCTCTGGCTGAGAAGGTCGCAGCCATGGGAAAGTTGACAGTTAAGCCTATCTAGTGACAGCCCATCATAGGCTAGCTGGGTGATCTTGCAACTTGTATCATGCCGGAGTTGGATTTTCCCCATAGAGTTTCATTGATCGTTTACTCGGCAACTTCTATCAAGCAGGAGTTTAATTTTCCCCATAGCGCTTCATTGATCGTGTACTCTTGAGTGTAGCTCGGGCTGAGAACGACGCAGCCATGGGAAAGTTGACAGTTAAGCCTATCTAGTGACAGCCCATCATAGGCTAGCTGGGTGATCTTGCAACTTGTATCATGTCGGAGTTTGATTTTCCCCATAGGGTTTCATTGATCGTGTATTCTTGAGTGTAGCTCTGGCTGAGAAGGTCGCAGCCATGGGAAAGTTGACAGTTAAGCCTATCTAGTGACAGCCCATCATAGGCTAGCTGGGTGATCTTGCAACTTGTATCATGCCGGAGTTGGATTTTCCCCATAGAGTTTCATTGATCGTTTACTCGGCAACTTCTATCAAGCAGGAGTTTTATTTTCCCCATAGCGCTTCATTGATCGTGTACTCTTGAGTGTAGCTCGGGCTGAGAACGACGCAGCCATGGGAAAGTTGACAGTTAAGCCTATCTAGTGACAGCCCATCATAGGCTAGCTGGGTGATCTTGCAACTTGTATCATGTCGGAGTTTGATTTTCCCCATAGGGTTTCATTGATCGTGTATTCTTGAGTGTAGCTCTGGCTGAGAAGGTCCCAGCCATGGGAAAGTTGACAGTTAAGCCTATCTAGTGACAGCCCATCATAGGCTAGCTGGGTGATCTTGCAACTTGTATCATGCCGGAGTTGGATTTTCCCCATAGAGTTTCATTGATCGTTTACTCGGCAACTTCTATCAAGCAGGAGTTTAATTTTCCCCATAGCGCTTCATTGATCGTGTACTCTTGAGTGTAGCTCGGGCTGAGAACGACGCAGCCATGGGAAAGTTGACAATTAAGCCTATCTAGTGACAGCCCATCATAGGCTAGCTGGGTGATCTTGCAACTTGTATCATGTCGGAGTTTGATTTTCTCCATAGGGTTTCATTGATCGTGTATTCTTGAGTGTAGCTCTGGCTGAGAAGGTCGCAGCCATGGGAAAGTTGACAGTTAAGCCTATCTAGTGACAGCCCATCATAGGCTAGCTGGGTGATCTTGCAACTTGTATCATGTCGGAGTTTGATTTTCCCCATAGGGTTTCATTGATCGTGTATTCTTGAGTGTAGCTCTGGCTGAGAAGGTCGCAGCCATGGGAAAGTTGACAGTTAAGCCTATCTAGTGACAGCCCATCATAGGCTAGCTGGGTGATCTTGCAACTTGTATCATGTCGGAGTTTGATTTTCCCCATAGAGTTTCATTGATCGTATATTCTTGAGTGTAGCTCTGGCTGAGAAGGTCGCAGCCATGGGAAAGTTGACAGTTAAGCCTATCTAGTGACAGCCCATCTTAGGCTAGCTGGGTGATCTTGCAACTTGTATCATGTCGGAGTTTGATTTTCCCCATAGAGTTTCATTGATCGTGTATTCTTGAGTGTAGCTCTGGCTGAGAAGGTCGCAGCCATGGGAAAGTTGACAGTTAAGCCTATCTAGTGACAGCCCATCATAGGCTAGCTGGGTGATCTTGCAACTTGTATCATGCCGGAGTTGGATTTTCCCCATAGAGTTTCATTGATCGTTTACTCGGCAACTTCTATCAAGCAGGAGTTTAATTTTCCCCATAGCGCTTCATTGATCGTGTACTCTTGAGTGTAGCTCGGGCTGAGAACGACGCAGCCATGGGAAAGTTGACAGTTAAGCCTATCTAGTGACAGCCCATCATAGGCTAGCTGGGTGATCTTGCAACTTGTATCATGTCGGAGTTTGATTTTCCCCATAGGGTTTCATTGATCGTGTATTCTTGAGTGTAGCTCTGGCTGAGAAGGTCGCAGCCATGGGAAAGTTGACAGTTAAGCCTATCTAGTGACAGCCCATCATAGGCTAGCTGGGTGATCTTGCAACTTGTATCATGCCGGAGTTGGATTTTCCCCATAGAGTTTCATTGATCGTTTACTCGGCAACTTCTATCAAGCAGGAGTTTTATTTTCCCCATAGCGCTTCATTGATCGTGTACTCTTGAGTGTAGCTCGGGCTGAGAACGACGCAGCCATGGGAAAGTTGACAGTTAAGCCTATCTAGTGACAGCCCATCATAGGCTAGCTGGGTGATCTTGCAACTTGTATCATGTCGGAGTTTGATTTTCCCCATAGGGTTTCATTGATCGTGTATTCTTGAGTGTAGCTCTGGCTGAGAAGGTCCCAGCCATGGGAAAGTTGACAGTTAAGCCTATCTAGTGACAGCCCATCATAGGCTAGCTGGGTGATCTTGCAACTTGTATCATGCCGGAGTTGGATTTTCCCCATAGAGTTTCATTGATCGTTTACTCGGCAACTTCTATCAAGCAGGAGTTTAATTTTCCCCATAGCGCTTCATTGATCGTGTACTCTTGAGTGTAGCTCGGGCTGAGAACGACGCAGCCATGGGAAAGTTGACAATTAAGCCTATCTAGTGACAGCCCATCATAGGCTAGCTGGGTGATCTTGCAACTTGTATCATGTCGGAGTTTGATTTTCTCCATAGGGTTTCATTGATCGTGTATTCTTGAGTGTAGCTCTGGCTGAGAAGGTCGCAGCCATGGGAAAGTTGACAGTTAAGCCTATCTAGTGACAGCCCATCATAGGCTAGCTGGGTGATCTTGCAACTTGTATCATGTCGGAGTTTGATTTTCCCCATAGGGTTTCATTGATCGTGTATTCTTGAGTGTAGCTCTGGCTGAGAAGGTCGCAGCCATGGGAAAGTTGACAGTTAAGCCTATCTAGTGACAGCCCATCATAGGCTAGCTGGGTGATCTTGCAACTTGTATCATGTCGGAGTTTGATTTTCCCCATAGAGTTTCATTGATCGTATATTCTTGAGTGTAGCTCTGGCTGAGAAGGTCGCAGCCATGGGAAAGTTGACAGTTAAGCCTATCTAGTGACAGCCCATCATAGGCTAGCTGGGTGATCTTGCAACTTGTATCATGTCGGAGTTGGATTTTCCCCATAGGGTTTCATTGATCGTTTACTCGGCAACTTCTATCAAGCAGGAGTTTAATTTTCCCCATAGCGCTTCATTGACCGTGTACTCTTGAGTGTAGCTCGGGCTGAGAACGACGCAGCCATGGGAAAGTTGACAGTTAAGCCTATCTAGTGACAGCCCATCATAGGCTAGCTGGGTGATCTTGCAACTTGTATCATGTCGGAGTTTGATTTTCCCCATAGGGTTTCATTGATCGTGTATTCTTGAGTGTAGCTCTGGCTGAGAAGGTCCCAGCCATGGGAAAGTTGACAGTTAAGCCTATCTAGTGACAGCCCATCATAGGCTAGCTGGGTGATCTTGCAACTTGTATCATGCCGGAGTTGGATTTTCCCCATAGAGTTTCATTGATCGTTTACTCGGCAACTTCTATCAAGCAGGAGTTTAATTTTCCCCATAGCGCTTCATTGATCGTGTACTCTTGAGTGTAGCTCGGGCTGAGAACGACGCAGCCATGGGAAAGTTGACAGTTAAGCCTATCTAGTGACAGCCCATCATAGGCTAGCTGGGTGATCTTGCAACTTGTATCATGTCGGAGTTTGATTTTCTCCATAGGGTTTCATTGATCGTGTATTCTTGAGTGTAGCTCTGGCTGAGAAGGTCGCAGCCATGGGAAAGTTGACAGTTAAGCCTATCTAGTGACAGCCCATCATAGGCTAGCTGGGTGATCTTGCAACTTGTATCATGTCGGAGTTTGATTTTCCCCATAGGGTTTCATTGATCGTGTATTCTTGAGTGTAGCTCTGGCTGAGAAGGTCGCAGCCATGGGAAAGTTGACAGTTAAGCCTATCTAGTGACAGCCCATCATAGGCTAGCTGGGTGATCTTGCAACTTGTATCATGTCGGAGTTTGATTTTCCCCATAGAGTTTCATTGATCGTGTATTCTTGAGTGTAGCTCTGGCTGAGAAGGTCGCAGCCATGGGAAAGTTGACAGTTAAGCCTATCTAGTGACAGCCCATCATAGGCTAGCTGGGTGATCTTGCAACTTGTATCATGTCGGAGTTGGATTTTCCCCATAGGGTTTCATTGATCGTTTACTCGGCAACTTCTATCAAGCAGGAGTTTAATTTTCCCCATAGCGCTTCATTGATCGTGTACTCTTGAGTGTAGCTCGGGCTGAGAACGACGCAGCCATGGGAAAGTTGACAGTTAAGCCTATCTAGTGACAGCCCATCATAGGCTAGCTGGGTGATCTTGCAACTTGTATCATGTCGGAGTTTGATTTTCCCCATAGGGTTTCATTGATCGTGTATTCTTGAGTGTAGCTCTGGCTGAGAAGGTCCCAGCCATGGGAAAGTTGACAGTTAAGCCTATCTAGTGACAGCCCATCATAGGCTAGCTGGGTGATCTTGCAACTTGTATCATGCCGGAGTTGGATTTTCCCCATAGAGTTTCATTGATCGTTTACTCGGCAACTTCTATCAAGCAGGAGTTTAATTTTCCCCATAGCGCTTCATTGATCGTGTACTCTTGAGTGTAGCTCGGGCTGAGAACGACGCAGCCATGGGAAAGTTGACAGTTAAGCCTATCTAGTGACAGCCCATCATAGGCTAGCTGGGTGATCTTGCAACTTGTATCATGTCGGAGTTTGAATTTCTCCATAGGGTTTCATTGATCGTGTATTCTTGAGTGTAGCTCTGGCTGAGAAGGTCGCAGCCATGGGAAAGTTGACAGTTAAGCCTATCTAGTGACAGCCCATCATAGGCTAGCTGGGTGATCTTGCAACTTGTATCATGTCGGAGTTTGATTTTCCCCATAGGGTTTCATTGATCGTGTATTCTTGAGTGTAGCTCTGGCTGAGAAGGTCGCAGCCATGGGAAAGTTGACAGTTAAGCCTATCTAGTGACAGCCCATCATAGGCTAGCTGGGTGATCTTGCAACTTGTATCATGTCGGAGTTTGATTTTCCCCATAGAGTTTCATTGATCGTGTATTCTTGAGTGTAGCTCTGCTGAGAAGGTCGCAGCCATGGGAAAGTTGACAGTTAAGCCTATCTAGTGACAGCCCATCATAGGCTAGCTGGGTGATCTTGCAACTTGTATCATGTCGGAGTTGGATTTTCCCCATAGGGTTTCATTGATCGTTTACTCGGCAACTTCTATCAAGCAGGAGTTTAATTTTCCCCATAGCGCTTTCATTGATCGTGTACTCTTGAGTGTAGCTCGGGCTGAGAACGACGCAGCCATGGGAAAGTTGACAGTTAAGCCTATCTAGTGACAGCCCATCATAGGCTAGCTGGGTGATCTTGCAACTTGTATCATGTCGGAGTTTGATTTTCCCCATAGGGTTTCATTGATCGTGTATTCTTGAGTGTAGCTCTGGCTGAGAAGGTCGCAGCCATGGGAAAGTTGACAGTTAAGCCTATCTAGTGACAGCCCATCATAGGCTAGCTGGGTGATCTTGCAACTTGTATCATGCCGGAGTTGGATTTTCCCCATAGGGTTTCATTGATCGTTTACTCGGCAACTTCTATCAAGCAGGAGTTTAATTTTCCCCGTAGCGCTTCATTGATCGTGTACTCTTGAGTGTAGCTCGGGCTGAGAACGACGCAGCCATGGGAAAGTTGACAGTTAAGCCTATCTAGTGACAGCCCATCATAGGCTAGCTGGGTGATCTTGCAACTTGTATCATGTCGGAGTTTGATTTTCCCCATAGGGTTTCATTGATCGTGTATTCTTGAGTGTAGCTCTGGCTGAGAAGGTCGCAGCCATGGGAAAGTTGACAGTTAAGCCTATCTAGTGACAGCCCATCTTAGGCTAGCTGGGTGATCTTGCAACTTGTATCATGTCGGAGTTTGATTTTCCCCATAGAGTTTCATTGATCGTGTATTCTTGAGTGTAGCTCTGGCTGAGAAGGTCGCAGCCATGGGAAAGTTGACAGTTAAGCCTATCTAGTGACAGCCCATCATAGGCTAGCTGGGTGATCTTGCAACTTGTATCATGTCGGAGTTTGATTTTCCCCATAGGGTTTCATTGATCGTGTATTCTTGAGTGTCGCTCTGGCTGAGAAGGTCCCAGCCATGGGAAAGTTGACAGTTAAACCTATCTAGTGACAGCCCATCATAGGCTAGCTGGGTGATCTTGCAACTTGTATCATGCCGGAGTTGGATTTTCCCCATAATGTTTCATTGATCGTTTACTCGGCAACTTCTATCAAGCAGGAGTTTAATTTTCCCCATAGCGCTTCATTGATCGTGTACTCTTGAGTGTAGCTCGGGCTGAGAACGACGCAGCCATGGGAAAGTTGACAGTTAAGCCTATCTAGTGACAGCCCATCATAGGCTAGCTGGGTGATCTTGCAACTTGTATCATGTCGGAGTTTGATTTTCCCAATAGGGTTTCATTGATCGTGTATTCTTGAGTGTAGCTCTGGCTGAGAAGGTCGCAGCCATGGGAAAGTTGACTGTTAAGCCTATCTAGTGACAGCCCATCATAGGCTAGCTGGGTGATCTTGCAACTTGTATCATGTCGGAGTTTGATTTTCCCCATAGGGTTTCATTGATCGTGTATTCTTGAGTGTAGCTCTGGCTGAGAAGGTCGCAGCCATGGGAAAGTTGACAGTTAAGCCTATCTAGTGACAGCCCATCATAGGCTAGCTGGGTGATCTTGCAACTTGTATCATGCCGGAGTTGGATTTTCCCCATAGAGTTTCATTGATCGTTTACTCGGCAACTTCTATCAAGCAGGAGTTTAATTTTCCCATAGCGCTTCATTGATCGTGTACATCTTGAGTGTAGCTCGGGCTGAGAACGACGCAGCCATGGGAAAGTTGACAGTTAAGCCTATCTAGTGACAGCCCATCATAGGCTAGCTGGGTGATCTTGCAACTTGTATCATGTCGGAGTTTGATTTTCCCCATAGGGTTTCATTGATCGTGTATTCTTGAGTGTAGCTCTGGCTGAGAAGGTCGCAGCCATGGGAAAGTTGACAGTTAAGCCTATCTAGTGACAGCTCATCATAGGCTAGCTGGGTGATCTTGCAACTTTTATCATGCCGGAGTTGGATTTTCCCCATAGAGTTCCATTGATCGTTTACTCGGCAACTTCTATCAAGCAGGAGTTTAATTTTCCCCATAGCTCTTCATTGATCGTGTACTCTTGAGTGTAGCTCGGGCTGAGAACGACGCAGCCATGGGAAAGTTGACAGTTAAGCCTATCTAGTGACAGCCCATCATAGGCTAGCTGGGTGATCTTGCAACTTGTATCATGTCGGAGTTTGATTTTCCCCATAGGGTTTCATTGATCGTGTATTCTTGAGTGTAGCTCTGGCTGAGAAGGTCGCAGCCATGGGAAAGTTGACAGTTAAGCCTATCTAGTGACAGCCCATCATAGGCTAGCTGGGTGATCTTGCAACTTGTATCATGTCGGAGTTTGATTTTCCCCATAGGGTTTCATTGATCGTGTATTCTTGAGTGTCGCTCTGGCTGAGAAGGTCCCAGCCATGGGAAAGTTGACAGTTAAGCCTATCTAGTGACAGCCCATCATAGGCTAGCTGGGTGATCTTGCAACTTGTATCATGCCGGAGTTGGATTTTCCCCATAATGTTTCATTGATCGTTTACTCGGCAACTTCTATCAAGCAGGAGTTTAATTTTCCCCATAGCGCTTCATTGATCGTGTACTCTTGAGTGTAGCTCGGGCTGAGAACGACGCAGCCATGGGAAAGTTGACAGTTAAGCCTATCTAGTGACAGCCCATCATAGGCTAGCTGGGTGATCTTGCAACTTGTATCATGTCGGAGTTTGATTTTCCCCATAGGGTTTCATTGATCGTGTATTCTTGAGTGTAGCTCTGGCTGAGAAGGTCCCAGCCATGGGAAAGTTGACAGTTAAGCCTATCTAGTGACAGCCCATCATAGGCTAGCTGGGTGATCTTGCAACTTGTATCATGTCGGAGTTTGATTTTCCCCATAGGGTTTCATTGATCGTGTATTCTTGAGTGTAGCTCTGGCTGAGAAGGTCGCAGCCATGGGAAAGTTGACAGTTAAGCCTATCTAGTGACAGCCCATCATAGGCTAGCTGGGTGATCTTGCAACTTGTATCATGTCGGAGTTTGATTTTCCCCATAGGGTTTCATTGATCGTGTATTCTTGAGTGTCGCTCTGGCTGAGAAGGTCCCAGCCATGGGAAAGTTGACAGTTAAGCCTATCTAGTGACAGCCCATCATAGGCTAGCTGGGTGATCTTGCAACTTGTATCATGCCGGAGTTGGATTTTCCCCATAATGTTTCATTGATCGTTTACTCGGCAACTTCTATCAAGCAGGAGTTTAATTTTCCCCATAGCGCTTCATTGATCGTGTACTCTTGAGTGTAGCTCGGGCTGAGAACGACGCAGCCATGGGAAAGTTGACAGTTAAGCCTATCTAGTGACAGCCCATCATAGGCTAGCTGGGTGATCTTGCAACTTGTATCATGTCGGAGTTTGATTTTCCCAATAGGGTTTCATTGATCGTGTATTCTTGAGTGTAGCTCTGGCTGAGAAGGTCGCAGCCATGGGAAAGTTGACTGTTAAGCCTATCTAGTGACAGCCCATCATAGGCTAGCTGGGTGATCTTGCAACTTGTATCATGTCGGAGTTTGATTTTCCCCATAGGGTTTCATTGATCGTGTATTCTTGAGTGTAGCTCTGGCTGAGAAGGTCGCAGCCATGGGAAAGTTGACAGTTAAGCCTATCTAGTGACAGCCCATCATAGGCTAGCTGGGTGATCTTGCAACTTGTATCATGCCGGAGTTGGATTTTCCCCATAGAGTTTCATTGATCGTTTACTCGGCAACTTCTATCAAGCAGGAGTTTAATTTTCCCCATAGCGCTTCATTGATCGTGTACTCTTGAGTGTAGCTCGGGCTGAGAACGACGCAGCCATGGGAAAGTTGACAGTTAAGCCTATCTAGTGACAGCCCATCATAGGCTAGCTGGGTGATCTTGCAACTTGTATCATGTCGGAGTTTGATTTTCCCCATAGGGTTTCATTGATCGTGTATTCTTGAGTGTAGCTCTGGCTGAGAAGGTCGCAGCCATGGGAAAGTTGACAGTTAAGCCTATCTAGTGACAGCTCATCATAGGCTAGCTGGGTGATCTTGCAACTTTTATCATGCCGGAGTTGGATTTTCCCCATAGAGTTCCATTGATCGTTTACTCGGCAACTTCTATCAAGCAGGAGTTTAATTTTCCCCATAGCGCTTCATTGATCGTGTACTCTTGAGTGTAGCTCGGGCTGAGAACGACGCAGCCATGGGAAAGTTGACAGTTAAGCCTATCTAGTGACAGCCCATCATAGGCTAGCTGGGTGATCTTGCAACTTGTATCATGTCGGAGTTTGATTTTCCCCATAGGGTTTCATTGATCGTGTATTCTTGAGTGTAGCTCTGGCTGAGAAGGTCGCAGCCATGGGAAAGTTGACAGTTAAGCCTATCTAGTGACAGCCCATCATAGGCTAGCTGGGTGATCTTGCAACTTGTATCATGTCGGAGTTTGATTTTCCCCATAGGGTTTCATTGATCGTGTATTCTTGAGTGTCGCTCTGGCTGAGAAGGTCCCAGCCATGGGAAAGTTGACAGTTAAGCCTATCTAGTGACAGCCCATCATAGGCTAGCTGGGTGATCTTGCAACTTGTATCATGCCGGAGTTGGATTTTCCCCATAATGTTTCATTGATCGTTTACTCGGCAACTTCTATCAAGCAGGAGTTTAATTTTCCCCATAGCGCTTCATTGATCGTGTACTCTTGAGTGTAGCTCGGGCTGAGAACGACGCAGCCATGGGAAAGTTGACAGTTAAGCCTATCTAGTGACAGCCCATCATAGGCTAGCTGGGTGATCTTGCAACTTGTATCATGTCGGAGTTTGATTTTCCCCATAGGGTTTCATTGATCGTGTATTCTTGAGTGTAGCTCTGGCTGAGAAGGTCCCAGCCATGGGAAAGTTGACAGTTAAGCCTATCTAGTGACAGCCCATCATAGGCTAGCTGGGTGATCTTGCAACTTGTATCATGTCGGAGTTTGATTTTCCCCATAGGGTTTCATTGATCGTGTATTCTTGAGTGTAGCTCTGGCTGAGAAGGTCGCAGCCATGGGAAAGTTGACAGTTAAGCCTATCTAGTGACAGCCCATCATAGGCTAGCTGGGTGATCTTGCAACTTGTATCATGCCGGAGTTGGATTTTCCCCATAGGGTTTCATTGATCGTTTACTCGGCAACTTCTATCAAGCAGGAGTTTAATTTTCCCCATAGCGCTTCATTGATCGTGTACTCTTGAGTGTAGCTCGGGCTGAGAACGACGCAGCCATGGGAAAGTTGACAGTTAAGCCTATCTAGTGACAGCCCATCATAGGCTAGCTGGGTGATCTTGCAACTTGTATCATGTCGGAGTTTGATTTTCCCCATAGGGTTTCATTGATCGTGTATTCTTGAGTGTAGCTCTGGCTGAGAAGGTCGCAGCCATGGGAAAGTTGACAGTTAAGCCTATCTAGTGACAGCCCATCATAGGCTAGCTGGGTGATCTTGCAACTTGTATCATGTCGGAGTTTGATTTTCCCCATAGGGTTTCATTGATCGTGTATTCTTGAGTGTAGCTCTGGCTGAGAAGGTCGCAGCCATGGGAAAGTTGACAGTTAAGCCTATCTAGTGACAGCCCATCATAGGCTAGCTGGGTGATCTTGCAACTTGTATCATGCCGGAGTTGGATTTTCCCCATAGAGTTTCATTGATCGTTTACTCGGCAACTTCTATCAAGCAGGAGTTTAATTTTCCCCATAGCGCTTCATTGATCGTGTACTCTTGAGTGTAGCTCGGGCTGAGAACGACGCAGCCATGGGAAAGTTGACAGTTAAGCCTATCTAGTGACAGCCCATCATAGGCTAGCTGGGTGATCTTGCAACTTGTATCATGTCGGAGTTTGATTTTCCCCATAGGGTTTCATTGATCGTGTATTCTTGAGTGTAGCTCTGGCTGAGAAGGTCGCAGCCATGGGAAAGTTGACAGTTAAGCCTATCTAGTGACAGCCCATCATAGGCTAGCTGGGTGATCTTGCAACTTGTATCATGTCGGAGTTTGATTTTCCCATAGGGTTTCATTGATCGTGTATTCTTGAGTGTCGCTCTGGCTGAGAAGGTCCCAGCCATGGAAAGTTGACAGTTAAGCCTATCTAGTGACAGCCCATCATAGGCTAGCTGGGTGATCTTGCAACTTGTATCATGCCGGAGTTGGATTTTCCCCATAATGTTTCATTGATCGTTTACTCGGCAACTTCTATCAAGCAGGAGTTTAATTTTCCCCATAGCGCTTCATTGATCGTGTACTCTTGAGTGTAGCTCGGGCTGAGAACGACGCAGCCATGGGAAAGTTGACAGTTAAGCCTATCTAGTGACAGCCCATCATAGGCTAGCTGGGTGATCTTGCAACTTGTATCATGTCGGAGTTTGATTTTCCCCATAGGGTTTCATTGATCGTGTATTCTTGAGTGTAGCTCTGGCTGAGAAGGTCCCAGCCATGGGAAAGTTGACAGTTAAGCCTATCTAGTGACAGCCCATCATAGGCTAGCTGGGTGATCTTGCAACTTGTATCATGTCGGAGTTTGATTTTCCCCATAGGGTTTCATTGATCGTGTATTCTTGAGTGTAGCTCTGGCTGAGAAGATCGCAGCCATGGGAAAGTTGACAGTTAAGCCTATCTAGTGACAGCCCATCATAGGCTAGCTGGGTGATCTTGCAACTTGTATCATGCCGGAGTTGGATTTTCCCCATAGGGTTTCATTGATCGTTTACTCGGCAACTTCTATCAAGCAGGAGTTTAATTTTCCCCATAGCGCTTCATTGATCGTGTACTCTTGAGTGTAGCTCGGGCTGAGAACGACGCAGCCATGGGAAAGTTGACAGTTAAGCCTATCTAGTGACAGCCCATCATAGGCTAGCTGGGTGATCTTGCAACTTGTATCATGTCGGAGTTTGATTTTCCCCATAGGGTTTCATTGATCGTGTATTCTTGAGTGTAGCTCTGGCTGAGAAGGTCGCAGCCATGGGAAAGTTGACAGTTAAGCCTATCTAGTGACAGCCCATCATAGGCTAGCTGGGTGATCTTGCAACTTGTATCATGCCGGAGTTGGATTTTCCCCATAGAGTTTTCATTGATCGTTTACTCGGCAACTTCTATCAAGCAGGAGTTTAATTTTCCCCATAGCGCTTCATTGATCGTGTACTCTTGAGTGTAGCTCGGGCTGAGAACGACGCAGCCATGGGAAAGTTGACAGTTAAGCCTATCTAGTGACAGCCCATCATAGGCTAGCTGGGTGATCTTGCAACTTGTATCATGTCGGAGTTTGATTTTCCCCCATAGGGGTTCATTGATCGTGTATTCTTGAGTGTAGCTCTGGCTGAGAAGGTCGCAGCCATGGGAAAGTTGACAGTTAAGCCTATCTAGTGACAGCCCATCATAGGCTAGCTGGGTGATCTTGCAACTTGTATCATGTCGGAGTTTGATTTTCCCCATAGGGTTTCATTGATCGTGTATTCTTGAGTGTCGCTCTGGCTGAGAAGGTCCCAGCCATGGGAAAGTTGACAGTTAAGCCTATCTAGTGACAGCCCATCATAGGCTAGCTGGGTGATCTTGCAACTTGTATCATGCCGGAGTTGGATTTTCCCCATAATGTTTCATTGATCGTTTACTCGGCAACTTCTATCAAGCAGGAGTTTAATTTTCCCCATAGCGCTTCATTGATCGTGTACTCTTGAGTGTAGCTCGGGCTGAGAACGACGCAGCCATGGGAAAGTTGACAGTTAAGCCTATCTAGTGACAGCCCATCATAGGCTAGCTGGGTGATCTTGCAACTTGTATCATGTCGGAGTTTGATTTTCCCCATAGGGTTTCATTGATCGTGTATTCTTGAGTGTAGCTCTGGCTGAGAAGGTCCCAGCCATGGGAAAGTTGACAGTTAAGCCTATCTAGTGACAGCCCATCATAGGCTAGCTGGGTGATCTTGCAACTTGTATCATGTCGGAGTTTGATTTTCCCCATAGGGTTTCATTGATCGTGTATTCTTGAGTGTAGCTCTGGCTGAGAAGGTCGCAGCCATGGGAAAGTTGACAGTTAAGCCTATCTAGTGACAGCCCATCATAGGCTAGCTGGGTGATCTTGCAACTTGTATCATGCCGGAGTTGGATTTTCCCCATAGGGTTTCATTGATCGTTTACTCGGCAACTTCTATCAAGCAGGAGTTTAATTTTCCCCATAGCGCTTCATTGATCGTGTACTCTTGAGTGTAGCTCGGGCTGAGAACGACGCAGCCATGGGAAAGTTGACAGTTAAGCCTATCTAGTGACAGCCCATCATAGGCTAGCTGGGTGATTTTGCAACTTGTATCATGTCGGAGTTTGATTTTCCCCATAGGGTTTCATTGATCGTGTATTCTTGAGTGTAGCTCTGGCTGAGAAGGTCGCAGCCATGGGAAAGTTGACAGTTAAGCCTATCTAGTGACAGCCCATCATAGGCTAGCTGGGTGATCTTGCAACTTGTATCATGTCGGAGTTTGATTTTCCCCATAGGGTTTCATTGATCGTGTATTCTTGAGTGTAGCTCTGGCTGAGAAGGTCGCAGCCATGGGAAAGTTGACAGTTAAACCTATCTAGTGACAGCCCATCATAGGCTAGCTGGGTGATCTTGCAACTTGTATCATGCCGGAGTTGGATTTTCCCCATAGAGTTTCATTGATCGTTTACTCGGCAACTTCTATCAAGCAGGAGTTTAATTTTCCCCATAGCGCTTCATTGATCGTGTACTCTTGAGTGTAGCTCGGGCTGAGAACGACGCAGCCATGGGAAAGTTGACAGTTAAGCCTATCTAGTGACAGCCCATCATAGGCTAGCTGGGTGATCTTGCAACTTGTATCATGTCGGAGTTTGATTTTCCCCATAGGGTTTCATTGATCGTGTATTCTTGAGTGTAGCTCTGGCTGAGAAGGTCGCAGCCATGGGAAAGTTGACAGTTAAGCCTATCTAGTGACAGCCCATCATAGGCTAGCTGGGTGATCTTGCAACTTGTATCATGTCGGAGTTTGATTTTCCCCATAGGGTTTCATTGATCGTGTATTCTTGAGTGTAGCTCTGGCTGAGAAGGTCGCAGCCATGGGAAAGTTGACAGTTAAGCCTATCTAGTGACAGCCCATCATAGGCTAGCTGGGTGATCTTGCAACTTGTATCATGTCGGAGTTTGATTTTCCCTATAGGGTTTCATTGATCGTGTATTCTTGAGTGTCGCTCTGGCTGAGAAGGTCCCAGCCATGGGAAAGTTGACAGTTAAGCCTATCTAGTGACAGCCCATCATAGGCTAGCTGGGTGATCTTGCAACTTGTATCATGTCGGAGTTTGATTTTCCCCATAGGGTTTCATTGATCGTGTATTCTTGAGTGTAGCTCTGGCTGAGAAGGTCGCAGCCATGGGAAAGTTGACAGTTAAGCCTATCTAGTGACAGCCCATCATAGGCTAGCTGGGTGATCTTGCAACTTGTATCATTTGGGAGTTTGATTTTCCGCATAGGGTTTCATTGATCGTGTATTCTTGAGTGTAGCTCTGGCTGAGAAGGTCGCAGCCATGGGAAAGTTGACAGTTAAGCCTATCTAGTGACAGCCCATCATAGGCTAGCTGGGTGATCTTGCAACTTGTATCATGTCGGAGTTTGATTTTCCCCATAGGGTTTCATTGATCGTGTATTCTTGAGTGTAGCTCTGGCTGAGAAGGTCCCAGCCATGGGAAAGTTGACAGTTAAGCCTATCTAGTGACAGCCCATCATAGGCTAGCTGGGTGATCTTGCAACTTGTATCATGCCGGAGTTGGATTTTCCCCATAGAGTTTCATTGATCGTTTACTCGGCAACTTCTATCAAGCAGGAGTTTAATTTTCCCCATAGCGCTTCATTGATCGTGTACTCTTGAGTGTAGCTCGGGCTGAGAACGACGCAGCCATGGGAAAGTTGACAGTTAAGCCTATCTAGTGACAGCCCATCATAGGCTAGCTGGGTGATCTTGCAACTTGTATCATGTCGGAGTTTGATTTTCCCCATAGGGTTTCATTGATCGTGTATTCTTGAGTGTAGCTCTGGCTGAGAAGGTCGCAGCCATGGGAAAGTTGACAGTTAAGCCTATCTAGTGACAGCCCATCATAGGCTAGCTGGGTGATCTTGCAACTTGTATCATGCCGGAGTTGGATTTTCCCCATAGAGTTTCATTGATCGTTTACTCGGCAACTTCTATCAAGCAGGAGTTTAATTTTCCCCATAGCGCTTCATTGATCGTGTACTCTTGAGTGTAGCTCGGGCTGAGAACGACGCAGCCATGGGAAAGTTGACAGTTAAGCCTATCTAGTGACAGCCCATCATAGGCTAGCTGGGTGATCTTGCAACTTGTATCATGTCGGAGTTTGATTTTCCCCATAGGGTTTCATTGATCGTGTATTCTTGAGTGTAGCTCTGGCTGAGAAGGTCGCAGCCATGGGAAAGTTGACAGTTAAGCCTATCTAGTGACAGCCCATCATAGGCTAGCTGGGTGATCTTGCAACTTGTATCATGTCGGAGTTTGATTTTCCCCATAGGGTTTCATTGATCGTGTATTCTTGAGTGTAGCTCTGGCTGAGAAGGTCGCAGCCATGGGAAAGTTGACAGTTAAGCCTATCTAGTGACAGCCCATCATAGGCTAGCTGGGTGATCTTGCAACTTGTATCATGTCGGAGTTTGATTTTCCCCATAGGGTTTCATTGATCGTGTATTCTTGAGTGTCGCTCTGGCTGAGAAGGTCCCAGCCATGGGAAAGTTGACAGTTAAGCCTATCTAGTGACAGCCCATCATAGGCTAGCTGGGTGATCTTGCAACTTGTATCATGCCGGAGTTGGATTTTCCCCATAATGTTTCATTGATCGTTTACTCGGCAACTTCTATCAAGCAGGAGTTTAATTTTCCCCATAGCGCTTCATTGATCGTGTACTCTTGAGTGTAGCTCGGGCTGAGAACGACGCAGCCATGGGAAAGTTGACAGTTAAGCCTATCTAGTGACAGCCCATCATAGGCTAGCTGGGTGATCTTGCAACTTGTATCATGTCGGAGTTTGATTTTCCCCATAGGGTTTCATTGATCGTGTATTCTTGAGTGTAGCTCTGGCTGAGAAGGTCGCAGCCATGGGAAAGTTGACTGTTAAGCCTATCTAGTGACAGCCCATCATAGGCTAGCTGGGTGATCTTGCAACTTGTATCATGTCGGAGTTTGATTTTCCCCATAGGGTTTCATTGATCGTGTATTCTTGAGTGTAGCTCTGGCTGAGAAGGTCGCAGCCATGGGAAAGTTGACAGTTAAGCCTATCTAGTGACAGCCCATCATAGGCTAGCTGGGTGATCTTGCAACTTGTATCATGCCGGAGTTGGATTTTCCCCATAGAGTTTCATTGATCGTTTACTCGGCAACTTCTATCAAGCAGGAGTTTAATTTTCCCCATAGCGCTTCATTGATCGTGTACTCTTGAGTGTAGCTCGGGCTGAGAACGACGCAGCCATGGGAAAGTTGACAGTTAAGCCTATCTAGTGACAGCCCATCATAGGCTAGCTGGGTGATCTTGCAACTTGTATCATGTCGGAGTTTGATTTTCCCCATAGGGTTTCATTGATCGTGTATTCTTGAGTGTAGCTCTGGCTGAGAAGGTCGCAGCCATGGGAAAGTTGACAGTTAAGCCTATCTAGTGACAGCTCATCATAGGCTAGCTGGGTGATCTTGCAACTTGTATCATGCCGGAGTTGGATTTTCCCCATAGAGTTCCATTGATCGTTTACTCGGCAACTTCTATCAAGCAGGAGTTTAATTTTCCCCATAGCGCTTCATTGATCGTGTACTCTTGAGTGTAGCTCGGGCTGAGAACGACGCAGCCATGGGAAAGTTGACAGTTAAGCCTATCTAGTGACAGCCCATCATAGGCTAGCTGGGTGATCTTGCAACTTGTATCATGTCGGAGTTTGATTTTCCCCATAGGGTTTCATTGATCGTGTATTCTTGAGTGTAGCTCTGGCTGAGAAGGTCGCAGCCATGGGAAAGTTGACAGTTAAGCCTATCTAGTGACAGCCCATCATAGGCTAGCTGGGTGATCTTGCAACTTGTATCATGTCGGAGTTTGATTTTCCTCATAGGGTTTCATTGATCGTGTATTCTTGAGTGTCGCTCTGGCTGAGAAGGTCCCAGCCATGGGAAAGTTGACAGTTAAGCCTATCTAGTGACAGCCCATCATAGGCTAGCTGGGTGATCTTGCAACTTGTATCATGCCGGAGTTGGATTTTCCCCATAATGTTTCATTGATCGTTTACTCGGCAACTTCTATCAAGCAGGAGTTTAATTTTCCCCATAGCGCTTCATTGATCGTGTACTCTTGAGTGTAGCTCGGGCTGAGAACGACGCAGCCATGGGAAAGTTGACAGTTAAGCCTATCTAGTGACAGCCCATCATAGGCTAGCTGGGTGATCTTGCAACTTGTATCATGTCGGAGTTTGATTTTCCCCATAGGGTTTCATTGATCGTGTATTCTTGAGTGTAGCTCTGGCTGAGAAGGTCCCAGCCATGGGAAAGTTGACAGTTAAGCCTATCTAGTGACAGCCCATCATAGGCTAGCTGGGTGATCTTGCAACTTGTATCATGCCGGAGTTGGATTTTCCCCATAGAGTTTCATTGATCGTTTACTCGGCAACTTCTATCAAGCAGGAGTTTAATTTTCCCCATAGCGCTTCATTGATCGTGTACTCTTGAGTGTAGCTCGGGCTGAGAACGACGCAGCCATGGGAAAGTTGACAGTTAAGCCTATCTAGTGACAGCCCATCATAGGCTAGCTGGGTGATCTTGCAACTTGTATCATGTCGGAGTTTGATTTTCCCCATAGGGTTTCATTGATCGTGTATTCTTGAGTGTAGCTCTGGCTGAGAAGGTCGCAGCCATGGGAAAGTTGACAGTTAAGCCTATCTAGTGACAGCCCATCATAGGCTAGCTGGGTGATCTTGCAACTTGTATCATGTCGGAGTTTGATTTTCCCCATAGGGTTTCATTGATCGTGTATTCTTGAGTGTAGCTCTGGCTGAGAAGGTCCCAGCCATGGGAAAGTTGACAGTTAAGCCTATCTAGTGACAGCCCATCATAGGCTAGCTGGGTGATCTTGCAACTTGTATCATGCCGGAGTTGGATTTTCCCCATAGAGTTTCATTGATCGTTTACTCGGCAACTTCTATCAAGCAGGAGTTTAATTTTCCCCATAGCGCTTCATTGATCGTGTACTCTTGAGTGTAGCTCGGGCTGAGAACGACGCAGCCATGGGAAAGTTGACAGTTAAGCCTATCTAGTGACAGCCCATCATAGGCTAGCTGGGTGATCTTGCAACTTGTATCATGTCGGAGTTTGATTTTCCCCATAGGGTTTCATTGATCGTGTATTCTTGAGTGTAGCTCTGGCTGAGAAGGTCGCAGCCATGGGAAAGTTGGCAGTTAAGCCTATCTAGTGACAGCCCATCATAGGCTAGCTGGGTGATCTTGCAACTTGTATCATGCCGGAGTTGGATTTTCCCCATAGAGTTTCATTGATCGTTTACTCGGCAACTTCTATCAAGCAGGAGTTTAATTTTCCCCATAGCGCTTCATTGATCGTGTACTCTTGAGTGTAGCTCGGGCTGAGAACGACGCAGCCATGGGAAAGTTGACAGTTAAGCCTATCTAGTGACAGCCCATCATAGGCTAGCTGGGTGATCTTGCAACTTGTATCATGTCGGAGTTTGATTTTCCCCATAGGGTTTCATTGATCGTGTATTCTTGAGTGTAGCTCTGGCTGAGAAGGTCGCAGCCATGGGAAAGTTGACAGTTAAGCCTATCTAGTGACAGCCCATCATAGGCTAGCTGGGTGATCTTGCAACTTGTATCATGTCGGAGTTTGATTTTCCCCATAGGGTTTCATTGATCGTGTATTCTTGAGTGTAGCTCTGGCTGAGAAGGTCGCAGCCATGGGAAAGTTGACAGTTAAGCCTATCTAGTGACAGCCCATCATAGGCTAGCTGGGTGATCTTGCAACTTGTATCATGCCGGAGTTGGATTTTCCCCATAGAGTTTCATTGATCGTTTACTCGGCAACTTCTATCAAGCAGGAGTTTAATTTTCCCCATAGCGCTTCATTGATCGTGTACTCTTGAGTGTAGCTCGGGCTGAGAACGACGCAGCCATGGGAAAGTTGACAGTTAAGCCTATCTAGTGACAGCCCATCATAGGCTAGCTGGGTGATCTTGCAACTTGTATCATGTCGGAGTTTGATTTTCCCCATAGGGTTTCATTGATCGTGTATTCTTGAGTGTAGCTCTGGCTGAGAAGGTCGCAGCCATGGGAAAGTTGACAGTTAAGCCTATCTAGTGACAGCCCATCATAGGCTAGCTGGGTGATCTTGCAACTTGTATCATGTCGGAGTTTTGATTTTCCCCATAGGGTTTCATTGATCGTGTATTCTTGAGTGTAGCTCTGGCTGAGAAGGTCCCAGCCATGGGAAAGTTGACAGTTAAGCCTATCTAGTGACAGCCCATCATAGGCTAGCTGGGTGATCTTGCAACTTGTATCATGTCGGAGTTTGATTTTCCCCATAGGGTTTCATTGATCGTGTATTCTTGAGTGTAGCTCTGGCTGAGAAGGTCGCAGCCATGGGAAAGTTGACAGTTAAGCCTATCTAGTGACAGCCCATCATAGGCTAGCTGGGTGATCTTGCAAGTTGTATCATGTCGGAGTTTGATTTTCCCCATAGGGTTTCATTGATCGTGTATTCTTGAGTGTCGCTCTGGCTGAGAAGGTCCCAGCCATGGGAAAGTTGACAGTTAAGCCTATCTAGTGACAGCCCATCATAGGCTAGCTGGGTGATCTTGCAACTTGTATCATGCCGGAGTTGGATTTTCCCCATAATGTTTCATTGATCGTTTACTCGGCAACTTCTATCAAGCAGGAGTTTAATTTTCCCCATAGCGCTTCATTGATCGTGTACTCTTGAGTGTAGCTCGGGCTGAGAACGACGCAGCCATGGGAAAGTTGACAGTTCTAGTGACAGCCCATCATAGGCTAGCTGGGTGATCTTGCAACTTGTATCATGTCGGAGTATTGATTTTCCCCATAGGGTTTCATTGATCGTGTATTCTTGAGTGTAGCTCTGGCTGAGAAGGTCGCAGCCATGGGAAAGTTGACAGTTAAGCTATCTAGTGACAGCCCATCATAGGCTAGCTGGGTGATCTTGCAACTTGTATCATGTCGGAGTTTGATTTTCCCCATAGGGGTTTCATTGATCGTGTATTCTTGAGTGTAGCTCTGGCTGAGAAGGTCCCAGCCATGGGAAAGTTGACAGTTAAGCCTATCTAGTGACAGCCCATCATAAGGCTAGCTGGGTGATCTTGCAACTTGTATCATGTCGGAGTTTGATTTTCCCCATAGGGTTTCATTGATCGTGTATTCTTGAGTGTAGCTCTGGCTGAGAAGGTCGCAGCCATGGGAAAGTTGACAGTTAAGCCTATCTAGTGACAGCCCATCATAGGCTAGCTGGGTGATCTTAGCAAGTTGTATCATGTCGGAGTTTGATTTTCCCCATAGGGTTTCATTGATCGTGTATTCTTGAGTGTCGCTCTGGCTGAGAAAGGTCCCAGCCATGGGAAAGTTTGACAGTTAAGCCTATCTAGTGACAGCCCATCATAGGCTAGCTGGAGTGATCTTGCAACTTGTATCATGCCGGAGTTGGATTTTCCCCATAATGTTTCATTGATCGTTTACTCGGCAACTTCTATCAAGCAGGAGTTTAATTTTCCCCATAGCGCTTCATTGATCGTGTACTCTTGAGTGTAGCTCGGGCTGAGAACGACGCAGCCATGGGAAAGTTGACAGTTAAGCCTATCTAGTGACAGCCCATCATAGGCTAGCTGGGTGATCTTGCAACTTGTATCATGTCGGAGTTTGATTTTCCCATTAGGGTTTCATTGATCGTGTATTCTTGAGTGTAGCTCTGGCTGAGAAGGTCGCAGCCATGGGAAAGTTGACTGTTAAGCCTATCTAGTGACAGCCCATCATAGGCTAGCTGGGTGATCTTGCAACTTGTATCATGTCGGAGTTTTGATTTTCCCCATAGGGTTTCATTGATCGTGTATTCTTGAGTGTAGCTCTGGCTGAGAAGGTCGCAGCCATGGGAAAGTTGACAGTTAAGCCTATCTAGTGACAGCCCATCATAGGCTAGCTGGGTGATCTTGCAAACTTGTATCATGCCGGAGTTGGATTTTCCCCATAGAGTTTCATTGATCGTTTACTCGGCAACTTCTATCAAGCAGGAGTTTAATTTTCCCCATAGCGCTTCATTGATCGTGTACTCTTGAGTGTAGCTCGGGCTGAGAACGACGCAGCCATGGGAAAGTTGACAGTTAAGCCTATCTAGTGACAGCCCATCATAGGCTAGCTGGGTGATCTTGCAACTTGTATCATGTCGGAGTTTGATTTTCCCCATAGGGTTTCATTGATCGTGTATTCTTGAGTGTAGCTCTGGCTGAGAAGGTCGCAGCCATGGGAAAGTTGACAGTTAAGCCTATCTAGTGACAGCTCATCATAGGCTAGCTGGTGATCTTGCAACTTTTTATCATGCCGGAGTTGGATTTTCCCATAGAGTTCCATTGATCGTTTACTCGGCAACTTCTATCAAGCAGGAGTTTAATTTTCCCCATAGCGCTTCATTGATCGTGTACTCTTGAGTGTAGCTCGGGCTGAGAACGACGCAGCCATGGGAAAGTTGACAGTTAAGCCTATCTAGTGACAGCCCATCATAGGCTAGCTGGGTGATCTTGCAACTTGTATCATGTCGGAGTTTGATTTTCCCCATAGGGTTTCATTGATCGTGTATTCTTGAGTGTAGCTCTGGCTGAGAAGGTCGCAGCCATGGAAAGTTGACAGTTAAGCCTATCTAGTGACAGCCCATCATAGGCTAGCTGGGTGATCTTGCAACTTGTATCATGTCGGAGTTTGATTTTCCCCATAGGGTTTCATTGATCGTGTATTCTTGAGTGTCGCTCTGGCTGAGAAGGTCCCAGCCATGGAAAGTTGACAGTTAAGCCTATCTAGTGACAGCCCATCATAGGCTAGCTGGGTGATCTTGCAACTTGTATCATGCCGGAGTTGGATTTTCCCCATAATGTTTCATTGATCGTTTACTCGGCAACTTCTATCAAGCAGGAGTTTAATTTTCCCCATAGCGCTTCATTGATCGTGTACTCTTGAGTGTAGCTCGGGCTGAGAACGACGCAGCCATGGGAAAGTTGACAGTTAAGCCTATCTAGTGACAGCCCATCATAGGCTTAGCTGGGTGATCTTGCAACTTGTATCATGTCGGAGTTTGATTTTCCCCAATAGGGTTTCATTGATCGTGTATTCTTGAGTGTAGCTCTGGCTGAGAAGGTCCGCAGCCATGGGAAAGTTGACAGTTAAGCCTATCTAGTGACAGCCCATCATAGGCTAGCTGGGTGATCTTGCAACTTGTATCATGTCGGAGTTTGATTTTCCCCATAGGGTTTCATTGATCGTGTATTCTTGAGTGTAGCTCTGGCTGAGAAGGTCGCAGCCATGGGAAAGTTGACAGTTAAGCCTATCTAGTGACAGCCCATCATAGGCTAGCTGGGTGATCTTGCAACTTGTATCATGTCGGAGTTTGATTTTCCCCATAGGGTTTCATTGATCGTGTATTCTTGAGTGTCGCTCTGGCTGAGAAGGTCCAGCCATGGGAAAGTTGACAGTTAAGCCTATCTAGTGACAGCCCATCATAGGCTAGCTGGGTGATCTTGCAACTTGTATCATGCCGGAGTTGGATTTTCCCCATAGAGTTTCATTGATCGTTTACTCGGCAACTTCTATCAAGCAGGAGTTTAATTTTCCCATAGCGCTTCATTGATCGTGTACTCTTGAGTGTAGCTCGGGCTGAGAACGACGCAGCCATGGGAAAGTTGACAGTTAAGCCTATCTAGTGACAGCCCATCATAGGCTAGCTGGGTGATCTTGCAACTTGTATCATGTCGGAGTTTGATTTTCCCCATAGGGTTTCATTGATCGTGTATTCTTGAGTGTAGCTCTGGCTGAGAAGGTCGCAGCCATGGGAAAGTTGGCAGTTAAGCCTATCTAGTGACAGCCCATCATAGGCTAGCTGGGTGATCTTGCAACTTGTATCATGCCGGAGTTGGATTTTCCCCATAGAGTTTCATTGATCGTTTACTCGGCAACTTCTATCAAGCAGGAGTTTAATTTTCCCCATAGCGCTTCATTGATCGTGTACTCTTGAGTGTAGCTCGGGCTGAGAACGACGCAGCCATGGGAAAGTTGACAGTTAAGCCTATCTAGTGACAGCCCATCATAGGCTAGCTGGGTGATCTTGCAACTTGTATCATGTCGGAGTTTGATTTTCCCCATAGGGTTTCATTGATCGTGTATTCTTGAGTGTAGCTCTGGCTGAGAAGGTCGCAGCCATGGGAAAGTTGACAGTTAAGCCTATCTAGTGACAGCCCATCATAGGCTAGCTGGGTGATCTTGCAACTTGTATCATGTCGGAGTTTGATTTTCCCCATAGGGTTTCATTGATCGTGTATTCTTGAGTGTAGCTCTGGCTGAGAAGGTCGCAGCCATGGGAAAGTTGACAGTTAAGCCTATCTAGTGACAGCCCATCATAGGCTAGCTGGGTGATCTTGCAACTTGTATCATGCCGGAGTTGGATTTTCCCCATAGAGTTTCATTGATCGTTTACTCGGCAACTTCTATCAAGCAGGAGTTTAATTTTCCCCATAGCGCTTCATTGATCGTGTACTCTTGAGTGTAGCTCGGGCTGAGAACGACGCAGCCATGGGAAAGTTGACAGTTAAGCCTATCTAGTGACAGCCCATCATAGGCTAGCTGGGTGATCTTGCAACTTGTATCATGTCGGAGTTTGATTTTCCCCATAGGGTTTCATTGATCGTGTATTCTTGAGTGTAGCTCTGGCTGAGAAGGTCGCAGCCATGGGAAAGTTGACAGTTAAGCCTATCTAGTGACAGCCCATCATAGGCTAGCTGGGTGATCTTTGCAACTTGTATCATGTCGGAGTTTGATTTTCCCCATAGGGGTTTCATTGATCGTGTATTCTTGAGTGTAGCTCTGGCTGAGAAGGTCCCAGCCATGGGAAAGTTGACAGTTAAGCCTATCTAGTGACAGCCCATCATAGGGCTAGCTGGGTGATCTTGCAACTTGTATCATGTCGGAGTTTGATTTTCCCCATAGGGTTTCATTGATCGTGTATTCTTGAGTGTAGCTCTGGCTGAGAAGGTCGCAGCCATGGGAAAGTTGACAGTTAAGCCTATCTAGTGACAGCCCATCATAGGCTAGCTGGGTGATCTTGCAAGTTGTATCATGTCGGAGTTTGATTTTCCCCATAGGGTTTCATTGATCGTGTATTCTTGAGTGTCGCTCTGGCTGAGAAGGTCCCAGCCATGGGAAAGTTGACAGTTAAGCCTATCTAGTGACAGCCCATCATAGGCTAGCTGGGTGATCTTGCAACTTGTATCATGCCGGAGTTGGATTTTCCCCATAATGTTTCATTGATCGTTTACTCGGCAACTTCTATCAAGCAGGAGTTTAATTTTCCCCATAGCGCTTCATTGATCGTGTACTCTTGAGTGTAGCTCGGGCTGAGAACGACGCAGCCATGGGAAAGTTGACAGTTAAGCCTATCTAGTGACAGCCCATCATAGGCTAGCTGGGTGATCTTGCAACTTGTATCATGTCGGAGTTTGATTTTCCCAATAGGGTTTCATTGATCGTGTATTCTTGAGTGTAGCTCTGGCTGAGAAGGTCGCAGCCATGGGAAAGTTGACTGTTAAGCCTATCTAGTGACAGCCCATCATAGGCTAGCTGGGTGATCTTGCAACTTGTATCATGTCGGAGTTTGATTTTCCCCATAGGGTTTCATTGATCGTGTATTCTTGAGTGTAGCTCTGGCTGAGAAGGTCGCAGCCATGGGAAAGTTGACAGTTAAGCCTATCTAGTGACAGCCCATCATAGGCTAGCTGGGTGATCTTGCAACTTGTATCATGCCGGAGTTGGATTTTCCCCATAGAGTTTCATTGATCGTTTACTCGGCAACTTCTATCAAGCAGGAGTTTAATTTTCCCCATAGCGCTTCATTGATCGTGTACTCTTGAGTGTAGCTCGGGCTGAGAACGACGCAGCCATGGGAAAGTTGACAGTTAAGCCTATCTAGTGACAGCCCATCATAGGCTAGCTGGGTGATCTTGCAACTTGTATCATGTCGGAGTTTGATTTTCCCCATAGGGTTTCATTGATCGTGTATTCTTGAGTGTAGCTCTGGCTGAGAAGGTCGCAGCCATGGGAAAGTTGACAGTTAAGCCTATCTAGTGACAGCTCATCATAGGCTAGCTGGGTGATCTTGCAACTTTTATCATGCCGGAGTTGGATTTTCCCCATAGAGTTCCATTGATCGTTTACTCGGCAACTTCTATCAAGCAGGAGTTTAATTTTCCCCATAGCGCTTCATTGATCGTGTACTCTTGAGTGTAGCTCGGGCTGAGAACGACGCAGCCATGGGAAAGTTGACAGTTAAGCCTATCTAGTGACAGCCCATCATAGGCTAGCTGGGTGATCTTGCAACTTGTATCATGTCGGAGTTTGATTTTCCCCATAGGGTTTCATTGATCGTGTATTCTTGAGTGTAGCTCTGGCTGAGAAGGTCGCAGCCATGGGAAAGTTGACAGTTAAGCCTATCTAGTGACAGCCCATCATAGGCTAGCTGGGTGATCTTGCAACTTGTATCATGTCGGAGTTTGATTTTCCCCATAGGGTTTCATTGATCGTGTATTCTTGAGTGTCGCTCTGGCTGAGAAGGTCCCAGCCATGGGAAAGTTGACAGTTAAGCCTATCTAGTGACAGCCCATCATAGGCTAGCTGGGTGATCTTGCAACTTGTATCATGCCGGAGTTGGATTTTCCCCATAATGTTTCATTGATCGTTTACTCGGCAACTTCTATCAAGCAGGAGTTTAATTTTCCCCATAGCGCTTCATTGATCGTGTACTCTTGAGTGTAGCTCGGGCTGAGAACGACGCAGCCATGGGAAAGTTGACAGTTAAGCCTATCTAGTGACAGCCCATCATAGGCTAGCTGGGTGATCTTGCAACTTGTATCATGTCGGAGTTTGATTTTCCCCATAGGGTTTCATTGATCGTGTATTCTTGAGTGTAGCTCTGGCTGAGAAGGTCCCAGCCATGGGAAAGTTGACAGTTAAGCCTATCTAGTGACAGCCCATCATAGGCTAGCTGGGTGATCTTGCAACTTGTATCATGTCGGAGTTTGATTTTCCCCATAGGGTTTCATTGATCGTGTATTCTTGAGTGTAGCTCTGGCTGAGAAGGTCGCAGCCATGGGAAAGTTGACAGTTAAGCCTATCTAGTGACAGCCCATCATAGGCTAGCTGGGTGATCTTGCAACTTGTATCATGTCGGAGTTTGATTTTCCCCATAGGGTTTCATTGATCGTGTATTCTTGAGTGTCGCTCTGGCTGAGAAGGTCCCAGCCATGGGAAAGTTGACAGTTAAGCCTATCTAGTGACAGCCCATCATAGGCTAGCTGGGTGATCTTGCAACTTGTATCATGCCGGAGTTGGATTTTCCCCATAATGTTTCATTGATCGTTTACTCGGCAACTTCTATCAAGCAGGAGTTTAATTTTCCCCATAGCGCTTCATTGATCGTGTACTCTTGAGTGTAGCTCGGGCTGAGAACGACGCAGCCATGGGAAAGTTGACAGTTAAGCCTATCTAGTGACAGCCCATCATAGGCTAGCTGGGTGATCTTGCAACTTGTATCATGTCGGAGTTTGATTTTCCCAATAGGGTTTCATTGATCGTGTATTCTTGAGTGTAGCTCTGGCTGAGAAGGTCGCAGCCATGGGAAAGTTGACTGTTAAGCCTATCTAGTGACAGCCCATCATAGGCTAGCTGGGTGATCTTGCAACTTGTATCATGTCGGAGTTTGATTTTCCCCATAGGGTTTCATTGATCGTGTATTCTTGAGTGTAGCTCTGGCTGAGAAGGTCGCAGCCATGGGAAAGTTGACAGTTAAGCCTATCTAGTGACAGCCCATCATAGGCTAGCTGGGTGATCTTGCAACTTGTATCATGCCGGAGTTGGATTTTCCCCATAGAGTTTCATTGATCGTTTACTCGGCAACTTCTATCAAGCAGGAGTTTAATTTTCCCCATAGCGCTTCATTGATCGTGTACTCTTGAGTGTAGCTCGGGCTGAGAACGACGCAGCCATGGGAAAGTTGACAGTTAAGCCTATCTAGTGACAGCCCATCATAGGCTAGCTGGGTGATCTTGCAACTTGTATCATGTCGGAGTTTGATTTTCCCCATAGGGTTTCATTGATCGTGTATTCTTGAGTGTAGCTCTGGCTGAGAAGGTCGCAGCCATGGGAAAGTTGACAGTTAAGCCTATCTAGTGACAGCTCATCATAGGCTAGCTGGGTGATCTTGCAACTTTTATCATGCCGGAGTTGGATTTTCCCCATAGAGTTCCATTGATCGTTTACTCGGCAACTTCTATCAAGCAGGAGTTTAATTTTCCCCATAGCGCTTCATTGATCGTGTACTCTTGAGTGTAGCTCGGGCTGAGAACGACGCAGCCATGGGAAAGTTGACAGTTAAGCCTATCTAGTGACAGCCCATCATAGGCTAGCTGGGTGATCTTGCAACTTGTATCATGTCGGAGTTTGATTTTCCCCATAGGGTTTCATTGATCGTGTATTCTTGAGTGTAGCTCTGGCTGAGAAGGTCGCAGCCATGGGAAAGTTGACAGTTAAGCCTATCTAGTGACAGCCCATCATAGGCTAGCTGGGTGATCTTGCAACTTGTATCATGTCGGAGTTTGATTTTCCCCATAGGGTTTCATTGATCGTGTATTCTTGAGTGTCGCTCTGGCTGAGAAGGTCCCAGCCATGGGAAAGTTGACAGTTAAGCCTATCTAGTGACAGCCCATCATAGGCTAGCTGGGTGATCTTGCAACTTGTATCATGCCGGAGTTGGATTTTCCCCATAATGTTTCATTGATCGTTTACTCGGCAACTTCTATCAAGCAGGAGTTTAATTTTCCCCATAGCGCTTCATTGATCGTGTACTCTTGAGTGTAGCTCGGGCTGAGAACGACGCAGCCATGGGAAAGTTGACAGTTAAGCCTATCTAGTGACAGCCCATCATAGGCTAGCTGGGTGATCTTGCAACTTGTATCATGTCGGAGTTTGATTTTCCCCATAGGGTTTCATTGATCGTGTATTCTTGAGTGTAGCTCTGGCTGAGAAGGTCCCAGCCATGGGAAAGTTGACAGTTAAGCCTATCTAGTGACAGCCCATCATAGGCTAGCTGGGTGATCTTGCAACTTGTATCATGTCGGAGTTTGATTTTCCCCATAGGGTTTCATTGATCGTGTATTCTTGAGTGTAGCTCTGGCTGAGAAGGTCGCAGCCATGGGAAAGTTGACAGTTAAGCCTATCTAGTGACAGCCCATCATAGGCTAGCTGGGTGATCTTGCAACTTGTATCATGCCGGAGTTGGATTTTCCCCATAGGGTTTCATTGATCGTTTACTCGGCAACTTCTATCAAGCAGGAGTTTAATTTTCCCCATAGCGCTTCATTGATCGTGTACTCTTGAGTGTAGCTCGGGCTGAGAACGACGCAGCCATGGGAAAGTTGACAGTTAAGCCTATCTAGTGACAGCCCATCATAGGCTAGCTGGGTGATCTTGCAACTTGTATCATGTCGGAGTTTGATTTTCCCCATAGGGTTTCATTGATCGTGTATTCTTGAGTGTAGCTCTGGCTGAGAAGGTCGCAGCCATGGGAAAGTTGACAGTTAAGCCTATCTAGTGACAGCCCATCATAGGCTAGCTGGGTGATCTTGCAACTTGTATCATGTCGGAGTTTGATTTTCCCCATAGGGTTTCATTGATCGTGTATTCTTGAGTGTAGCTCTGGCTGAGAAGGTCGCAGCCATGGGAAAGTTGACAGTTAAGCCTATCTAGTGACAGCCCATCATAGGCTAGCTGGGTGATCTTGCAACTTGTATCATGCCGGAGTTGGATTTTCCCCATAGAGTTTCATTGATCGTTTACTCGGCAACTTCTATCAAGCAGGAGTTTAATTTTCCCCATAGCGCTTCATTGATCGTGTACTCTTGAGTGTAGCTCGGGCTGAGAACGACGCAGCCATGGGAAAGTTGACAGTTAAGCCTATCTAGTGACAGCCCATCATAGGCTAGCTGGGTGATCTTGCAACTTGTATCATGTCGGAGTTTGATTTTCCCCATAGGGTTTCATTGATCGTGTATTCTTGAGTGTAGCTCTGGCTGAGAAGGTCGCAGCCATGGGAAAGTTGACAGTTAAGCCTATCTAGTGACAGCCCATCATAGGCTAGCTGGGTGATCTTGCAACTTGTATCATGTCGGAGTTTGATTTTCCCCATAGGGTTTCATTGATCGTGTATTCTTGAGTGTCGCTCTGGCTGAGAAGGTCCCAGCCATGGGAAAGTTGACAGTTAAGCCTATCTAGTGACAGCCCATCATAGGCTAGCTGGGTGATCTTGCAACTTGTATCATGCCGGAGTTGGATTTTCCCCATAATGTTTCATTGATCGTTTACTCGGCAACTTCTATCAAGCAGGAGTTTAATTTTCCCCATAGCGCTTCATTGATCGTGTACTCTTGAGTGTAGCTCGGGCTGAGAACGACGCAGCCATGGGAAAGTTGACAGTTAAGCCTATCTAGTGACAGCCCATCATAGGCTAGCTGGGTGATCTTGCAACTTGTATCATGTCGGAGTTTGATTTTCCCCATAGGGTTTCATTGATCGTGTATTCTTGAGTGTAGCTCTGGCTGAGAAGGTCCCAGCCATGGGAAAGTTGACAGTTAAGCCTATCTAGTGACAGCCCATCATAGGCTAGCTGGGTGATCTTGCAACTTGTATCATGTCGGAGTTTGATTTTCCCCATAGGGTTTCATTGATCGTGTATTCTTGAGTGTAGCTCTGGCTGAGAAGATCGCAGCCATGGGAAAGTTGACAGTTAAGCCTATCTAGTGACAGCCCATCATAGGCTAGCTGGGTGATCTTGCAACTTGTATCATGCCGGAGTTGGATTTTCCCCATAGGGTTTCATTGATCGTTTACTCGGCAACTTCTATCAAGCAGGAGTTTAATTTTCCCCATAGCGCTTCATTGATCGTGTACTCTTGAGTGTAGCTCTGGCTGAGAAGGTCGCAGCCATGGGAAAGTTGACAGTTAAGCCTATCTAGTGACAGCCCATCATAGGCTAGCTGGGTGATCTTGCAACTTGTATCATGCCGGAGTTGGATTTTCCCCATAGAGTTTCATTGATCGTTTACTCGGCAACTTCTATCAAGCAGGAGTTTAATTTTCCCCATAGCGCTTCATTGATCGTGTACTCTTGAGTGTAGCTCGGGCTGAGAACGACGCAGCCATGGGAAAGTTGACAGTTAAGCCTATCTAGTGACAGCCCATCATAGGCTAGCTGGGTGATCTTGCAACTTGTATCATGTCGGAGTTTGATTTTCCCCATAGGGTTTCATTGATCGTGTATTCTTGAGTGTAGCTCTGGCTGAGAAGGTCGCAGCCATGGGAAAGTTGACAGTTAAGCCTATCTAGTGACAGCCCATCATAGGCTAGCTGGGTGATCTTGCAACTTGTATCATGTCGGAGTTTGATTTTCCCCATAGGGTTTCATTGATCGTGTATTCTTGAGTGTCGCTCTGGCTGAGAAGGTCCCAGCCATGGGAAAGTTGACAGTTAAGCCTATCTAGTGACAGCCCATCATAGGCTAGCTGGGTGATCTTGCAACTTGTATCATGCCGGAGTTGGATTTTCCCCATAATGTTTCATTGATCGTTTACTCGGCAACTTCTATCAAGCAGGAGTTTAATTTTCCCCATAGCGCTTCATTGATCGTGTACTCTTGAGTGTAGCTCGGGCTGAGAACGACGCAGCCATGGGAAAGTTGACAGTTAAGCCTATCTAGTGACAGCCCATCATAGGCTAGCTGGGTGATCTTGCAACTTGTATCATGTCGGAGTTTGATTTTCCCCATAGGGTTTCATTGATCGTGTATTCTTGAGTGTAGCTCTGGCTGAGAAGGTCCCAGCCATGGGAAAGTTGACAGTTAAGCCTATCTAGTGACAGCCCATCATAGGCTAGCTGGGTGATCTTGCAACTTGTATCATGTCGGAGTTTGATTTTCCCCATAGGGTTTCATTGATCGTGTATTCTTGAGTGTAGCTCTGGCTGAGAAGATCGCAGCCATGGGAAAGTTGACAGTTAAGCCTATCTAGTGACAGCCCATCATAGGCTAGCTGGGTGATCTTGCAACTTGTATCATGCCGGAGTTGGATTTTCCCCATAGGGTTTCATTGATCGTTTACTCGGCAACTTCTATCAAGCAGGAGTTTAATTTTCCCCATAGCGCTTCATTGATCGTGTACTCTTGAGTGTAGCTCGGGCTGAGAACGACGCAGCCATGGGAAAGTTGACAGTTAAGCCTATCTAGTGACAGCCCATCATAGGCTAGCTGGGTGATCTTGCAACTTGTATCATGTCGGAGTTTGATTTTCCCCATAGGGTTTCATTGATCGTGTATTCTTGAGTGTAGCTCTGGCTGAGAAGGTCGCAGCCATGGGAAAGTTGACAGTTAAGCCTATCTAGTGACAGCCCATCATAGGCTAGCTGGGTGATCTTGCAACTTGTATCATGCCGGAGTTGGATTTTCCCCATAGAGTTTCATTGATCGTTTACTCGGCAACTTCTATCAAGCAGGAGTTTAATTTTCCCCATAGCGCTTCATTGATCGTGTACTCTTGAGTGTAGCTCGGGCTGAGAACGACGCAGCCATGGGAAAGTTGACAGTTAAGCCTATCTAGTGACAGCCCATCATAGGCTAGCTGGGTGATCTTGCAACTTGTATCATGTCGGAGTTTGATTTTCCCCATAGGGTTTCATTGATCGTGTATTCTTGAGTGTAGCTCTGGCTGAGAAGGTCGCAGCCATGGGAAAGTTGACAGTTAAGCCTATCTAGTGACAGCCCATCATAGGCTAGCTGGGTGATCTTGCAACTTGTATCATGTCGGAGTTTGATTTTCCCCATAGGGTTTCATTGATCGTGTATTCTTGAGTGTCGCTCTGGCTGAGAAGGTCCCAGCCATGGGAAAGTTGACAGTTAAGCCTATCTAGTGACAGCCCATCATAGGCTAGCTGGGTGATCTTGCAACTTGTATCATGCCGGAGTTGGATTTTCCCCATAATGTTTCATTGATCGTTTACTCGGCAACTTCTATCAAGCAGGAGTTTAATTTTCCCCATAGCGCTTCATTGATCGTGTACTCTTGAGTGTAGCTCGGGCTGAGAACGACGCAGCCATGGGAAAGTTGACAGTTAAGCCTATCTAGTGACAGCCCATCATAGGCTAGCTGGGTGATCTTGCAACTTGTATCATGTCGGAGTTTGATTTTCCCCATAGGGTTTCATTGATCGTGTATTCTTGAGTGTAGCTCTGGCTGAGAAGGTCCCAGCCATGGGAAAGTTGACAGTTAAGCCTATCTAGTGACAGCCCATCATAGGCTAGCTGGGTGATCTTGCAACTTGTATCATGTCGGAGTTTGATTTTCCCCATAGGGTTTCATTGATCGTGTATTCTTGAGTGTAGCTCTGGCTGAGAAGGTCGCAGCCATGGGAAAGTTGACAGTTAAGCCTATCTAGTGACAGCCCATCATAGGCTAGCTGGGTGATCTTGCAACTTGTATCATGCCGGAGTTGGATTTTCCCCATAGGGTTTCATTGATCGTTTACTCGGCAACTTCTATCAAGCAGGAGTTTAATTTTCCCCATAGCGCTTCATTGATCGTGTACTCTTGAGTGTAGCTCGGGCTGAGAACGACGCAGCCATGGGAAAGTTGACAGTTAAGCCTATCTAGTGACAGCCCATCATAGGCTAGCTGGGTGATCTTGCAACTTGTATCATGTCGGAGTTTGATTTTCCCCATAGGGTTTCATTGATCGTGTATTCTTGAGTGTAGCTCTGGCTGAGAAGGTCGCAGCCATGGGAAAGTTGACAGTTAAGCCTATCTAGTGACAGCCCATCATAGGCTAGCTGGGTGATCTTGCAACTTGTATCATGTCGGAGTTTGATTTTCCCCATAGGGTTTCATTGATCGTGTATTCTTGAGTGTAGCTCTGGCTGAGAAGGTCGCAGCCATGGGAAAGTTGACAGTTAAACCTATCTAGTGACAGCCCATCATAGGCTAGCTGGGTGATCTTGCAACTTGTATCATGCCGGAGTTGGATTTTCCCCATAGAGTTTCATTGATCGTTTACTCGGCAACTTCTATCAAGCAGGAGTTTAATTTTCCCCATAGCGCTTCATTGATCGTGTACTCTTGAGTGTAGCTCGGGCTGAGAACGACGCAGCCATGGGAAAGTTGACAGTTAAGCCTATCTAGTGACAGCCCATCATAGGCTAGCTGGGTGATCTTGCAACTTGTATCATGTCGGAGTTTGATTTTCCCCATAGGGTTTCATTGATCGTGTATTCTTGAGTGTAGCTCTGGCTGAGAAGGTCGCAGCCATGGGAAAGTTGACAGTTAAGCCTATCTAGTGACAGCCCATCATAGGCTAGCTGGGTGATCTTGCAACTTGTATCATGTCGGAGTTTGATTTTCCCCATAGGGTTTCATTGATCGTGTATTCTTGAGTGTAGCTCTGGCTGAGAAGGTCGCAGCCATGGGAAAGTTGACAGTTAAGCCTATCTAGTGACAGCCCATCATAGGCTAGCTGGGTGATCTTGCAACTTGTATCATGTCGGAGTTTGATTTTCCCTATAGGGTTTCATTGATCGTGTATTCTTGAGTGTCGCTCTGGCTGAGAAGGTCCCAGCCATGGGAAAGTTGACAGTTAAGCCTATCTAGTGACAGCCCATCATAGGCTAGCTGGGTGATCTTGCAACTTGTATCATGTCGGAGTTTGATTTTCCCCATAGGGTTTCATTGATCGTGTGTTCTTGAGTGTAGCTCTGGCTGAGAAGGTCGCAGCCATGGGAAAGTTGACAGTTAAGCCTATCTAGTGACAGCCCATCATAGGCTAGCTGGGTGATCTTGCAACTTGTATCATTTGGGAGTTTGATTTTCCGCATAGGGTTTCATTGATCGTGTATTCTTGAGTGTAGCTCTGGCTGAGAAGGTCGCAGCCATGGGAAAGTTGACAGTTAAGCCTATCTAGTGACAGCCCATCATAGGCTAGCTGGGTGATCTTGCAACTTGTATCATGTCGGAGTTTGATTTTCCCCATAGGGTTTCATTGATCGTGTATTCTTGAGTGTAGCTCTGGCTGAGAAGGTCCCAGCCATGGGAAAGTTGACAGTTAAGCCTATCTAGTGACAGCCCATCATAGGCTAGCTGGGTGATCTTGCAACTTGTATCATGCCGGAGTTGGATTTTCCCCATAGAGTTTCATTGATCGTTTACTCGGCAACTTCTATCAAGCAGGAGTTTAATTTTCCCCATAGCGCTTCATTGATCGTGTACTCTTGAGTGTAGCTCGGGCTGAGAACGACGCAGCCATGGGAAAGTTGACAGTTAAGCCTATCTAGTGACAGCCCATCATAGGCTAGCTGGGTGATCTTGCAACTTGTATCATGTCGGAGTTTGATTTTCCCCATAGGGTTTCATTGATCGTGTATTCTTGAGTGTAGCTCTGGCTGAGAAGGTCGCAGCCATGGGAAAGTTGACAGTTAAGCCTATCTAGTGACAGCCCATCATAGGCTAGCTGGGTGATCTTGCAACTTGTATCATGCCGGAGTTGGATTTTCCCCATAGAGTTTCATTGATCGTTTACTCGGCAACTTCTATCAAGCAGGAGTTTAATTTTCCCCATAGCGCTTCATTGATCGTGTACTCTTGAGTGTAGCTCGGGCTGAGAACGACGCAGCCATGGGAAAGTTGACAGTTAAGCCTATCTAGTGACAGCCCATCATAGGCTAGCTGGGTGACCTTGCAACTTGTATCATGTCGGAGTTTGATTTTCCCCATAGGGTTTCATTGATCGTGTATTCTTGAGTGTAGCTCTGGCTGAGAAGGTCGCAGCCATGGGAAAGTTGACAGTTAAGCCTATCTAGTGACAGCCCATCATAGGCTAGCTGGGTGATCTTGCAACTTGTATCATGTCGGAGTTTGATTTTCCCCATAGGGTTTCATTGATCGTGTATTCTTGAGTGTAGCTCTGGCTGAGAAGGTCGCAGCCATGGGAAAGTTGACAGTTAAGCCTATCTAGTGACAGCCCATCATAGGCTAGCTGGGTGATCTTGCAACTTGTATCATGTCGGAGTTTGATTTTCCCCATAGGGTTTCATTGATCGTGTATTCTTGAGTGTCGCTCTGGCTGAGAAGGTCCCAGCCATGGGAAAGTTGACAGTTAAGCCTATCTAGTGACAGCCCATCATAGGCTAGCTGGGTGATCTTGCAACTTGTATCATGCCGGAGTTGGATTTTCCCCATAATGTTTCATTGATCGTTTACTCGGCAACTTCTATCAAGCAGGAGTTTAATTTTCCCCATAGCGCTTCATTGATCGTGTACTCTTGAGTGTAGCTCGGGCTGAGAACGACGCAGCCATGGGAAAGTTGACAGTTAAGCCTATCTAGTGACAGCCCATCATAGGCTAGCTGGGTGATCTTGCAACTTGTATCATGTCGGAGTTTGATTTTCCCCATAGGGTTTCATTGATCGTGTATTCTTGAGTGTAGCTCTGGCTGAGAAGGTCGCAGCCATGGGAAAGTTGACTGTTAAGCCTATCTAGTGACAGCCCATCATAGGCTAGCTGGGTGATCTTGCAACTTGTATCATGTCGGAGTTTGATTTTCCCCATAGGGTTTCATTGATCGTGTATTCTTGAGTGTAGCTCTGGCTGAGAAGGTCGCAGCCATGGGAAAGTTGACAGTTAAGCCTATCTAGTGACAGCCCATCATAGGCTAGCTGGGTGATCTTGCAACTTGTATCATGCCGGAGTTGGATTTTCCCCATAGAGTTTCATTGATCGTTTACTCGGCAACTTCTATCAAGCAGGAGTTTAATTTTCCCCATAGCGCTTCATTGATCGTGTACTCTTGAGTGTAGCTCGGGCTGAGAACGACGCAGCCATGGGAAAGTTGACAGTTAAGCCTATCTAGTGACAGCCCATCATAGGCTAGCTGGGTGATCTTGCAACTTGTATCATGTCGGAGTTTGATTTTCCCCATAGGGTTTCATTGATCGTGTATTCTTGAGTGTAGCTCTGGCTGAGAAGGTCGCAGCCATGGGAAAGTTGACAGTTAAGCCTATCTAGTGACAGCTCATCATAGGCTAGCTGGGTGATCTTGCAACTTGTATCATGCCGGAGTTGGATTTTCCCCATAGAGTTCCATTGATCGTTTACTCGGCAACTTCTATCAAGCAGGAGTTTAATTTTCCCCATAGCGCTTCATTGATCGTGTACTCTTGAGTGTAGCTCGGGCTGAGAACGACGCAGCCATGGGAAAGTTGACAGTTAAGCCTATCTAGTGACAGCCCATCATAGGCTAGCTGGGTGATCTTGCAACTTGTATCATGTCGGAGTTTGATTTTCCCCATAGGGTTTCATTGATCGTGTATTCTTGAGTGTAGCTCTGGCTGAGAAGGTCGCAGCCATGGGAAAGTTGACAGTTAAGCCTATCTAGTGACAGCCCATCATAGGCTAGCTGGGTGATCTTGCAACTTGTATCATGTCGGAGTTTGATTTTCCTCATAGGGTTTCATTGATCGTGTATTCTTGAGTGTCGCTCTGGCTGAGAAGGTCCCAGCCATGGGAAAGTTGACAGTTAAGCCTATCTAGTGACAGCCCATCATAGGCTAGCTGGGTGATCTTGCAACTTGTATCATGCCGGAGTTGGATTTTCCCCATAATGTTTCATTGATCGTTTACTCGGCAACTTCTATCAAGCAGGAGTTTAATTTTCCCCATAGCGCTTCATTGATCGTGTACTCTTGAGTGTAGCTCGGGCTGAGAACGACGCAGCCATGGGAAAGTTGACAGTTAAGCCTATCTAGTGACAGCCCATCATAGGCTAGCTGGGTGATCTTGCAACTTGTATCATGTCGGAGTTTGATTTTCCCCATAGGGTTTCATTGATCGTGTATTCTTGAGTGTAGCTCTGGCTGAGAAGGTCCCAGCCATGGGAAAGTTGACAGTTAAGCCTATCTAGTGACAGCCCATCATAGGCTAGCTGGGTGATCTTGCAACTTGTATCATGCCGGAGTTGGATTTTCCCCATAGAGTTTCATTGATCGTTTACTCGGCAACTTCTATCAAGCAGGAGTTTAATTTTCCCCATAGCGCTTCATTGATCGTGTACTCTTGAGTGTAGCTCGGGCTGAGAACGACGCAGCCATGGGAAAGTTGACAGTTAAGCCTATCTAGTGACAGCCCATCATAGGCTAGCTGGGTGATCTTGCAACTTGTATCATGTCGGAGTTTGATTTTCCCCATAGGGTTTCATTGATCGTGTATTCTTGAGTGTAGCTCTGGCTGAGAAGGTCCCAGCCATGGGAAAGTTGACAGTTAAGCCTATCTAGTGACAGCCCATCATAGGCTAGCTGGGTGATCTTGCAACTTGTATCATGCCGGAGTTGGATTTTCCCCATAATGTTTCATTGATCGTTTACTCGGCAACTTCTATCAAGCAGGAGTTTAATTTTCCCCATAGCGCTTCATTGATCGTGTACTCTTGAGTGTAGCTCGGGCTGAGAACGACGCAGCCATGGGAAAGTTGACAGTTAAGCCTATCTAGTGACAGCCCATCATAGGCTAGCTGGGTGATCTTGCAACTTGTATCATGTCGGAGTTTGATTTTCCCCATAGGGTTTCATTGATCGTGTATTCTTGAGTGTAGCTCTGGCTGAGAAGGTCCCAGCCATGGGAAAGTTGACAGTTAAGCCTATCTAGTGACAGCCCATCATAGGCTAGCTGGGTGATCTTGCAACTTGTATCATGCCGGAGTTGGATTTTCCCCATAGAGTTTCATTGATCGTTTACTCGGCAACTTCTATCAAGCAGGAGTTTAATTTTCCCCATAGCGCTTCATTGATCGTGAACTCTTGAGTGTAGCTCGGGCTGAGAACGACGCAGCCATGGGAAAGTTGACATTTAAGCCTATCTAGTGACAGCCCATCATAGGCTAGCTGGGTGATCTTGCAACTTGTATCATGTCGGAGTTTGATTTTCCCCATAGGGTTTCATTGATCGTGTATTCTTGAGTGTAGCTCTGGCTGAGAAGGTCCCAGCCATGGGAAAGTTGACAGTTAAGCCTATCTAGTGACAGCCCATCATAGGCTAGCTGGGTGATCTTGCAACTTGTATCATGCCGGAGTTGGATTTTCCCCATAGAGTTTCATTGATCGTTTACTCGGCAACTTCTATCAAGCAGGAGTTTAATTTTCCCCATAGCGCTTCATTGATCGTGTACTCTTGAGTGTAGCTCGGGCTGAGAACGACGCAGCCATGGGAAAGTTGACAGTTAAGCCTATCTAGTGACAGCCCATCATAGGCTAGCTGGGTGATCTTGCAACTTGTATCATGTCGGAGTTTGATTTTCCCCATAGGGTTTCATTGATCGTGTATTCTTGAGTGTAGCTCTGGCTGAGAAGGTCGCAGCCATGGGAAAGTTGACAGTTAAGCCTATCTAGTGACAGCCCATCATAGGCTAGCTGGGTGATCTTGCAACTTGTATCATGTCGGAGTTTGATTTTCCCCATAGGGTTTCATTGATCGTGTATTCTTGAGTGTAGCTCTGGCTGAGAAGGTCGCAGCCATGGGAAAGTTGACAGTTAAGCCTATCTAGTGACAGCCCATCATAGGCTAGCTGGGTGATCTTGCAACTTGTATCATGCCGGAGTTGGATTTTCCCCATAGAGTTTCATTGATCGTTTACTCGGCAACTTCTATCAAGCAGGAGTTTAATTTTCCCCATAGCGCTTCATTGATCGTGTACTCTTGAGTGTAGCTCGGGCTGAGAACGACGCAGCCATGGGAAAGTTGACAGTTAAGCCTATCTAGTGACAGCCCATCATAGGCTAGCTGGGTGATCTTGCAACTTGTATCATGTCGGAGTTTGATTTTCCCCATAGGGTTTCATTGATCGTGTATTCTTGAGTGTAGCTCTGGCTGAGAAGGTCGCAGCCATGGGAAAGTTGACAGTTAAGCCTATCTAGTGACAGCCCATCATAGGCTAGCTGGGTGATCTTGCAACTTGTATCATGTCGGAGTTTGATTTTCCCCATAGGGTTTCATTGATCGTGTATTCTTGAGTGTAGCTCTGGCTGAGAAGGTCCCAGCCATGGGAAAGTTGACAGTTAAGCCTATCTAGTGACAGCCCATCATAGGCTAGCTGGGTGATCTTGCAACTTGTATCATGCCGGAGTTGGATTTTCCCCATAGAGTTTCATTGATCGTTTACTCGGCAACTTCTATCAAGCAGGAGTTTAATTTTCCCCATAGCGCTTCATTGATCGTGTACTCTTGAGTGTAGCTCGGGCTGAGAACGACGCAGCCATGGGAAAGTTGACAGTTAAGCCTATCTAGTGACAGCCCATCATAGGCTAGCTGGGTGATCTTGCAACTTGTATCATGTCGGAGTTTGATTTTCCCCATAGGGTTTCATTGATCGTGTATTCTTGAGTGTAGCTCTGGCTGAGAAGGTCGCAGCCATGGGAAAGTTGGCAGTTAAGCCTATCTAGTGACAGCCCATCATAGGCTAGCTGGGTGATCTTGCAACTTGTATCATGCCGGAGTTGGATTTTCCCCATAGAGTTTCATTGATCGTTTACTCGGCAACTTCTATCAAGCAGGAGTTTAATTTTCCCCATAGCGCTTCATTGATCGTGTACTCTTGAGTGTAGCTCGGGCTGAGAACGACGCAGCCATGGGAAAGTTGACAGTTAAGCCTATCTAGTGACAGCCCATCATAGGCTAGCTGGGTGATCTTGCAACTTGTATCATGTCGGAGTTTGATTTTCCCCATAGGGTTTCATTGATCGTGTATTCTTGAGTGTAGCTCTGGCTGAGAAGGTCGCAGCCATGGGAAAGTTGACAGTTAAGCCTATCTAGTGACAGCCCATCATAGGCTAGCTGGGTGATCTTGCAACTTGTATCATGTCGGAGTTTGATTTTCCCCATAGGGTTTCATTGATCGTGTATTCTTGAGTGTAGCTCTGGCTGAGAAGGTCGCAGCCATGGGAAAGTTGACAGTTAAGCCTATCTAGTGACAGCCCATCATAGGCTAGCTGGGTGATCTTGCAACTTGTATCATGCCGGAGTTGGATTTTCCCCATAGAGTTTCATTGATCGTTTACTCGGCAACTTCTATCAAGCAGGAGTTTAATTTTCCCCATAGCGCTTCATTGATCGTGTACTCTTGAGTGTAGCTCGGGCTGAGAACGACGCAGCCATGGGAAAGTTGACAGTTAAGCCTATCTAGTGACAGCCCATCATAGGCTAGCTGGGTGATCTTGCAACTTGTATCATGTCGGAGTTTGATTTTCCCCATAGGGTTTCATTGATCGTGTATTCTTGAGTGTAGCTCTGGCTGAGAAGGTCGCAGCCATGGGAAAGTTGACAGTTAAGCCTATCTAGTGACAGCCCATCATAGGCTAGCTGGGTGATCTTGCAACTTGTATCATGTCGGAGTTTGATTTTCCCCATAGGGTTTCATTGATCGTGTATTCTTGAGTGTAGCTCTGGCTGAGAAGGTCGCAGCCATGGGAAAGTTGACAGTTAAGCCTATCTAGTGACAGCCCATCATAGGCTAGCTGGGTGATCTTGCAACTTGTATCATGTCGGAGTTTGATTTTCCCTATAGGGTTTCATTGATCGTGTATTCTTGAGTGTCGCTCTGGCTGAGAAGGTCCCAGCCATGGGAAAGTTGACAGTTAAGCCTATCTAGTGACAGCCCATCATAGGCTAGCTGGGTGATCTTGCAACTTGTATCATGTCGGAGTTTGATTTTCCCCATAGGGTTTCATTGATCGTGTATTCTTGAGTGTAGCTCTGGCTGAGAAGGTCGCAGCCATGGGAAAGTTGACAGTTAAGCCTATCTAGTGACAGCCCATCATAGGCTAGCTGGGTGATCTTGCAACTTGTATCATTTGGGAGTTTGATTTTCCGCATAGGGTTTCATTGATCGTGTATTCTTGAGTGTAGCTCTGGCTGAGAAGGTCGCAGCCATGGGAAAGTTGACAGTTAAGCCTATCTAGTGACAGCCCATCATAGGCTAGCTGGGTGATCTTGCAACTTGTATCATGTCGGAGTTTGATTTTCCCCATAGGGTTTAATTGATCGTGTATTCTTGAGTGTAGCTCTGGCTGAGAAGGTCCCAGCCATGGGAAAGTTGACAGTTAAGCCTATCTAGTGACAGCCCATCATAGGCTAGCTGGGTGATCTTGCAACTTGTATCATGCCGGAGTTGGATTTTCCCCATAGAGTTTCATTGATCGTTTACTCGGCAACTTCTATCAAGCAGGAGTTTAATTTTCCCCATAGCGCTTCATTGATCGTGTACTCTTGAGTGTAGCTCGGGCTGAGAACGACGCAGCCATGGGAAAGTTGACAGTTAAGCCTATCTAGTGACAGCCCATCATAGGCTAGCTGGGTGATCTTGCAACTTGTATCATGTCGGAGTTTGATTTTCCCCATAGGGTTTCATTGATCGTGTATTCTTGAGTGTAGCTCTGGCTGAGAAGGTCGCAGCCATGGGAAAGTTGACAGTTAAGCCTATTTAGTGACAGCCCATCATAGGCTAGCTGGGTGATCTTGCAACTTGTATCATGCCGGAGTTGGATTTTCCCCATAGAGTTTCATTGATCGTTTACTCGGCAACTTCTATCAAGCAGGAGTTTAATTTTCCCCATAGCGCTTCATTGATCGTGTACTCTTGAGTGTAGCTCGGGCTGAGAACGACGCAGCCATGGGAAAGTTGACAGTTAAGCCTATCTAGTGACAGCCCATCATAGGCTAGCTGGGTGATCTTGCAACTTGTATCATGTCGGAGTTTGATTTTCCCCATAGGGTTTCATTGATCGTGTATTCTTGAGTGTAGCTCTGGCTGAGAAGGTCCCAGCCATGGGAAAGTTGACAGTTAAGCCTATCTAGTGACAGCCCATCATAGGCTAGCTGGGTGATCTTGCAACTTGTATCATGTCGGAGTTTGATTTTCCCCATAGGGTTTCATTGATCGTGTATTCTTGAGTGTAGCTCTGGCTGAGAAGGTCGCAGCCATGGGAAAGTTGACAGTTAAGCCTATCTAGTGACAGCCCATCATAGGCTAGCTGGGTGATCTTGCAACTTGTATCATGTCGGAGTTTGATTTTCCCCATAGGGTTTCATTGATCGTGTATTCTTGAGTGTCGCTCTGGCTGAGAAGGTCCCAGCCATGGGAAAGTTGACAGTTAAGCCTATCTAGTGACAGCCCATCATAGGCTAGCTGGGTGATCTTGCAACTTGTATCATGCCGGAGTTGGATTTTCCCCATAATGTTTCATTGATCGTTTACTCGGCAACGTCTATCAAGCAGGAGTTTAATTTTCCCCATAGCGCTTCATTGATCGTGTACTCTTGAGTGTAGCTCGGGCTGAGAACGACGCAGCCATGGGAAAGTTGACAGTTAAGCCTATCTAGTGACAGCCCATCATAGGCTAGCTGGGTGATCTTGCAACTTGTATCATGTCGGAGTTTGATTTTCCCCATAGGGTTTCATTGATCGTGTATTCTTGAGTGTAGCTCTGGCTGAGAAGGTCGCAGCCATGGGAAAGTTGACTGTTAAGCCTATCTAGTGACAGCCCATCATAGGCTAGCTGGGTGATCTTGCAACTTGTATCATGTCGGAGTTTGATTTTCCCCATAGGGTTTCATTGATCGTGTATTCTTGAGTGTAGCTCTGGCTGAGAAGGTCGCAGCCATGGGAAAGTTGACAGTTAAGCCTATCTAGTGACAGCCCATCATAGGCTAGCTGGGTGATCTTGCAACTTGTATCATGCCGGAGTTGGATTTTCCCCATAGAGTTTCATTGATCGTTTACTCGGCAACTTCTATCAAGCAGGAGTTTAATTTTCCCCATAGCGCTTCATTGATCGTGTACTCTTGAGTGTAGCTCGGGCTGAGAACGACGCAGCCATGGGAAAGTTGACAGTTAAGCCTATCTAGTGACAGCCCATCATAGGCTAGCTGGGTGATCTTGCAACTTGTATCATGTCGGAGTTTGATTTTCCCCATAGGGTTTCATTGATCGTGTATTCTTGAGTGTAGCTCTGGCTGAGAAGGTCGCAGCCATGGGAAAGTTGACAGTTAAGCCTTTCTAGTGACAGCTCATCATAGGCTAGCTGGGTGATCTTGCAACTTGTATCATGCCGGAGTTGGATTTTCCCCATAGAGTTCCATTGATCGTTTACTCGGCAACTTCTATCAAGCAGGAGTTTAATTTTCCCCATAGCGCTTCATTGATCGTGTACTCTTGAGTGTAGCTCGAGCTGAGAACGACGCAGCCATGGGAAAGTTGACAGTTAAGCCTATCTAGTGACAGCCCATCATAGGCTAGCTGGGTGATCTTGCAACTTGTATCATGTCGGAGTTTGATTTTCCCCATAGGGTTTCATTGATCGTGTATTCTTGAG